>NW_010192974.1:6666-29551 GCF_000695765.1 Mesitornis unicolor | reverse complement strand
GCTCTTCCCTCAGTGCGGGAAGATTTTTGGCACCCAGGATGCCACCCTGGCCTTCTCTGCCTCCTGCTCCAGATTTCCCCTCCCTTTGGTCCCTACACACCCTCCACACCTCTCCTGCCCTTGCTCTGGCCAAGCGCTGTGTGGTGCAGCAGGACATGAGAAGCAGGAGACAGGCGGAGGGAGAACCGGGGGGCTCGTGCCCTGGTGCTCCCCTCATACCACTCCTGGGAAGGCAACGCTTGGCCACGCAGAGCAGTGGTGCTGATACCACTTGGGGCAGCAGCTCAAACTAAAATAGCAGCAAGGCTGAAGGCACTCACAGGTCTCAGAAAAGAAAGGTGATGTGGAATTGGCTTGCTCATCTTTTCCATGACTGGAACTCACAGCACTGCATCAAGACCTCACAGATAAGGAAAACCACAGTATGCCTTTGCTTTCTACTGAAAGAGCTCAAAACACAATAAAATCCAACCTCTTTGCTGTTCTCTCTATGCTCCAGAGCGTTCAGCTGCTCACCATTGACGTTAAAGCCCATGGTTGTACCAACCGAGCTGCTCCAGCCGCGAGCAGCCGCCAGCCTGCCCGCCCCAGCAAAACAAAGGTCTGCCGTTTTCCATCCAAATCCATTAACGGCAGAGTAAAGAGGCATGAAGGAGGAAAGGCAACCTGTTCTCCAAGTACAGACACAGCACTGTCTTCAGCTGCCATTTTTCAATTACTTTTCTGCTTTATGGCCCTTAGCACGAGAGGAAAAATGGAGGCGAGATGCAGAAAGCAATCTGTTTCTCTCAGCCTCTCGTGCATTCACACCAAACCAGAGCCTGGATCAGAGACATCCCCAGGAAGCACTGGAAAACATATTCAAAGCTTTGAAAATTTAGGGGTTTTTTTACAGGACACAGGTTGTTTTGGAAATGATAAGCAAAGGGCACTAAAGTGAAACAGCTTTTTGAAAGGTACCCTCCCTCAGAAAATTCCTGTGGCATTTCAGACACCCAAGATAAAACTTTATGGCTTCATGATGTTAATCAGGAATATCTTAAAGATAAAGCAGCCTTACTGGAAATCACAGATGAACCCTGGGGACTTTGATCTAAGCTGGAATCTGGCTGTTTCAAGTCTTGCTGTGGAAAGACTCATAATCCTGAAACAACAGAAAGGACACAGCAAAGAAATACGAAGAAGATGATCCACTGGGGGAATAAAAAAGTCTGATTTAGTAAAACCAGGATGGGATATGACGTTAGACTTCTCTTAAATAGTCCTGAACTGCAAAGTCCCTCCAGGTTTTGCTCTGATGCCACCTGCCCACGTTTCACTGTGGCTTGTCCTGAAGGACTTTTGACCAGAAAACCCAAGACAGGGTCAATTCCCCAGAGCTGCCTGAAATCCTCTGTCTGCCACCTCAGTGAGCTGTGGAGTGCACAAACACATGTGTCCTGCCCGCCCCCCACACCTGAGCGGCTCACACTCCAGTGTAAAAAGGCTTTGTTGAGGACTGAAATATTCTTATTTTTCCTGGGTGTGATGTGCACTCAGCTTGGATGCCATTGGGAACCCTAAGGAGGTGGCAGTGAAGGCCATTTTCCTTCCCACAAACTTGCTTTTGTGCATTAGCTTTTGGTTCATTTGGCTGTACTCTGAATTTAGATAGTGAATTAGCGAGATTTTTTTAAGTGATCAAATTCTCTGTATTTCTCATTAAGAGCTGGCTCAAACAGCACTGTCTTTAGTGACTGCACCCCTGGCTTTTGGGGTGTTATGTACCTGTGTGGCCGAATTGCTGCAGTTTGCCTCTTTACTCCAAGTGAGGGTTTTCGGGGCCAGTGGTGTTTGCAGTGACAAGCTGTCTCCCGGGCCCCAGCTGCATGAACCATGGTTTACTGTAGCACACCAGCTGCTCCACATTTCTTCCTAACCTACATTACACACAGCACGGGAGTTGAGCAACTTCACCTCATGCAGAACGTGATTTTCTCTCATGCACGGAGTGCAGCTCACAGTGACCCAGCCATGCCGTATGGGGCTGCCGAGGGCAGCGTGAGGCCTCCATCCTGGCCCCACACGCATCAGGTGTTTGTGTATCCAAACGTGGTGCAAAGTGACCCTGGAGCTGGTGCCTGCCTGTGGAGTTGGGGAATATAACAACAAAAGGCAGAGTTTTGGTAAAAACTTGGCCATCAAAACACAAGAGCAGGAGAAGATGTGGGTAGAAATCTGTTTTCAAATCACAGTAAATGTTTGTTAGTTTTATGGGTATCAGTTACCTGCATGGGCCGTGAAAAACGTTTGTAAAGTGGCTCGGAGGCCCCACAGTTTTCCTGACCACCCAAGGACCTGCTGCAAACACATGCAGAGCAGTGCCTCTGGTGATTGACTGCCCCGAGTTCCTTATTAAGTAAGGGGACACGAGGCACCCAGGACGGACACCTCCCCACCCACCTCCCCTCCTTGGGCCCTCACAGTCAAGCGCTCCCCTTCACTCTCCTCCAGCCCCAACTCCATGTTGCTGCCAGCTCTGGTTCTCCAGTGGGGGCCGCTCACTCAGCGCCACAGAGGCAAGAACACGGAGCCAGCATCAGCAGACAATCATTTCCACGGTGGGAGAGATTTATCCCGTAGTGCTAGATATTAAAGTCTAAGTGTGCCACCTACTCAATAAACCCAAGATCAGATCCAAGATCAAAAGACGCTGGCACACACATAGAGGTAAGAGAAAGAAAATCCAATAAAAAGGCAGAGATAAAGACATCCCTAATTCACACCGTGGGAACCAGACCAGGGTCAGAGGCTGGAAGTGCTCTGTTGGGTGAGCCTGGCCCCAGCCACCACTGTGCCCTTTGGGGGTCTCCCCTGGGTGACCACCACCCATCTGGGTACAGTCGAGAGCTGCCTCCTAACAGGCAAAGGCCAGGGACAGAGCCTGCGAGCCTGCAGCCACAAGTCTAGCGTTATTTGAAGACACGAGCATAT
Organism: Mesitornis unicolor; assembly: GCF_000695765.1. NCBI lineage: Eukaryota > Metazoa > Chordata > Aves > Mesitornithiformes > Mesitornithidae > Mesitornis > Mesitornis unicolor. Next base: position 26,578 of record NW_010192974.1, on the reverse strand, counting down.
ATGGAAAAAGCATCCGGGTTAAAACACGGGTTATAAATGCCGAACAGTTGTGCCCAGCACTGTGATCAAATGCCATTCTTATTCCATCAGAGCTTAAAAAAGGCTGAGTATCAAGGCAAACAACTGTAAAAATCCCAGGGTGCTGCCAACGGACACGCAGCGGCTCCACACTGCTCTACTTCACCGACTGGGGGGTTCGTAGAGGGAGAGCCTCCATGGCTCAGGACCACCACGAACCGAATGTCAGTACAGCCAGACAGCAGCTTCATCAGTGAACTACACATGGCCAAAGGACCCACAGATCACAACGTGACATCAACCTGGCCCCACGTTACAGACAGTGCATGGTTTGCCTTGCAAGAGTGCCACTGCCCTGACTCCACTGACCCCATCCACAGGACAAAACTCAAATTCGGGTTCACGATCTGTGCTCTGCTCAGCCCCTTCACGCTCCCCAGCCCAGGTAGTTCCCCTGTTTCAGCCTGCATAGGCTGTGTCAGCGTTGGAGGCTGCGGCTTTGTAACCAGCCCCGGGAGCCTGGTACATTCTGTTCAGAATCACACTGAACAGCCACTTATGCTTGCATTTGCCTAAACATAGCCTAAACACACTGCAAGCAAATAGCAGGAATAGGTTTAACACTCGCGAGCACAATTAAAAGCAAAAAACACCCAACAATAATTTGGTACTTTTCCAGGAAGACCAGAAAAAAACCAGCATGAATCAGAATCACCGAAATGGTATTTTTGTACCGCAGCAAAAAACACCAAAGAATATAAAGTTTGAGATGTTTGCCAAGAACTTTAAAACTATTTTTAACCAGTTGGTACATTTCATGAGCTTCTCTGCAGAGACGATAAGCTGCTAAATGTCGTTTCTGGGGTGTTCTGCTGCAGCCTCGGTGGTTCCCCGCAGCGGCAGCGAGGGCTCACAGAGCAGGCATGGCCTCGCAGCAGAGCCGCGGTGTGGTAGTGAAGTGGAGGGGAGGAAGGCAGGCTGGGGTGCTCGGGGGCAATGGAGGGACAGGAGACTCAGGGTGCTATTCTCGGTGCTGCCAACGATTCGTCGCATGACCTCGTGAAAGTGATTTAATCATCGCATACATCAGTTTCTCAGCCTCCTCGTGCTAAACATTGACAGCGCTACAAAACACCCCAGGGGCTGCTCTCTTCAAGAAGAAAGAGAGAAGCAGCATTAGAGTCTCTGAAAAAGAGAGGAAAATGTGGTGCATAGGGGTGCAACCACATTTCTGATCTCAAAGGAGGTTTGGAACAAAGGATCTAACCCAAGTAATAAAAAAGACATTAAGTGCTAAAAAGGTAACAGCATCACCTTACAATTATTTTGTCCCTCTGGCTGTTTGGCGAGGCAGAGGTTACCAAAACCAAACACCTGTGAGGTGTCTGGATGCCTCTGCAGCACCTGACCAGACTGACCCCCACAGCACCCCTGTTGAGGGAAGCAGGGCGCTGAGCACCGTTTGGCTACAGAAGAACGCCCCCGTTGTTAAAGATAGCCGCGTCGCGGGATGTGGTGATGTGTGCCAGCGAATTTCTAAAGCGGCTCCGCCTGGTAACAGCCCGGGACGCAGCCTACCAGCAGCGAGAGAAATCCCCACTCCACTGATGCCAGAGTGAGCCCCAGCAGCAGCTCGGGGAGCACACGGGCACCGACACAGCCCTGCCAACAGCCCATGGCGCAGTGTGATGTCAGCTCAGGCTCTCACCAACAGGAGTTTCACCGAAACTGTCTCAGGGTGCCAGACAGCACACCATCAGATCCGGCACACCCTGTGATGATGGGTGCCATAGACATGCAATGGCCTTGGGAACGATCTGCATGAGTGTTGAAACCAAAAAGGTCTGTAGGTCATGCAGGTCGTCAGCAGGTAACCACGGCAGAGGTTTCCTTAGCTGTGGGAGCAGAGGGCACGGCTGCTATGGGCACATAGAGTTTGTGTGGCAAGGTTTGGGTAGCGAGGGGATAGTGGGGTGGCTGCTGTGAGAAGCTTCCCCTGTGTCAAACAGAGACAATGCCAGATGGCTTCAAGGTGGAGCCACCACTGATCAAGGCTGAGCCCACCAGCAACAGTGAGAGAATCTCTGGGGTAATGGTTAAAAAGGAAAAAAGCAACCCAGCAGCTGGAGAGAGGAGTGGGAAGATGGAGAGAAACAGCCCTGCAGACAGCAGGGCCAGCGAAGGAGGGCAGGAGGTGCTGCAGGCAACAGGCAGAGGCCCCTACAGGGTGGAAGGCACCCGGCCTCCAGCCAGGGCCAGGCCACCACAAACAGCCAAGCCTGTCCATCCCAAACACAAGCAACAGGCACCTACAGTCCCAGTCACTCCCAGTTTCTGTCCAGTTGCACAGGATTGCTTCAGCTGCTGCCCAAAGCCAAAATCCAGCCCTGCATGACTGCAGGGAGCCGTTAGCTCTGCTGCTGGGCCATGGATTTGGTTCCTCTGCAACGAACAGCTGCGATGTGCACAGCTCACCCCAAGACATCCACGCTGCAGCACCAGAACACACCGCAGACCAAATTTGGAAACTTTATTTGCTGGGGCCGCCCCCAGGGCTGACTCAGGTGAGAAACATCCACTTTGTTAGACATCCCATGGGCTCTGCTGGCCACCGGCCACCCACATGCCAGAGCGCAGGACTCGGACAGAACGGCAGAGAAGGTGGGAGGGAGAAGAGGAGATGATTAGAGGACAGACTAAGTAAAAAGCAAAACTGGAGCACAAAAGAATGTGGAAAATGGCAGGAACACAAGTGTAAAACCTCTGTAGAACAGAGGCTGCGCAGAACTGTTAAAGGACTGGTGGACAGTCTGTGGAAGAAGGAGAAAGTTAAAAGAAAAAGGCTGAATACACCACAAGCATCAGAAACATCCACATCTCCTCTCCTGGGACTTCTAAAGCAGCAAACACCCAGAAAACACCAGCAGGAAATCTCTTTTTTTAACCTAAATTCATTGCCAAAAAACCTGTTATAAAGAAGCATGGCTCTGTTCTGTACATTTGGCTGGTTATAGCCCAGGTAAGCTGCAGTCATCCGAATCATACCCTTTTCTTGCTGTTCCTCACTTTGGCCAGGATCTCGCTGCCTGGCTCCACAGACCTGTGCAGGTCTGAGCAGAAGTGACCAACCCTACACCTCTGCACACCCCCTGCCAGTGCTTCACCACTCTCCTTGTAAAAAACTTCTTCCTTGCATCTAGTCTGAACCTCTTCTCTTTTAGTTTAAAGCCATTACCCCTTGTCCTAGCGCTATAGATCCTGCCAAAAATGTCTGTCTCCGTCTCTCATAAGATCCTTCAGGTACTGAACAGCCATTGTAAGGTCTCTCCAGAGCCTTTTCCTCTCCAGGCTGAGCATCTCCAGCTCCCCAGCCTGTCCTCACAGGAGCTGTGAGACCAGCACTGATGTTACCAGCTGGTCCAGTCCTCTCCTCTTCGCTGAACACAGACACTGCCAACACCTTCAGCAAGTCCTGGCTTGGGTGAAGTCACCATGGGAGGTGGCAGAGGGCAGGAAGGATGACCCGACCCACGGGCAGCATATCTCAGAGGCAGGCACATGCAGAGGGAGAGTCGCAGGAGCCAGAGGGAATGGCCACACGTCTTCACAGCCACAAGCCAAAGTGACAGAGAAGAAAAATACCACCAAATTGGTTAACTGAGGAGGGGAAGCCAACATGACCTTGTTCCTGCTGGTTGGAGGCCCTCAGCACGTACAAGTACGCTGTACTTGGCAGCAGAGAGCGTTGCAGCATTCCTTCTGCCATCCCCTGGGAAAACATCTTTATTCCGTAGGAAGGTTTCATGATCTTAAAGAAAGCTCAATGGAAGAGAGAGGCAAGAAAATAAATCACATCTGAAGACTCTGATGAATTTAACCTGCTAGTGTAAATGTGCACACTGCACGTCACAGCAGGAAACAAATACCCTAAAAATACCCCAAATGCAGCCTGAGAACAGAAAATTGTTGCCTAGCCAAATACTAACTTCATTCCAACTAATGCCTGCAGTTTTCAGCCACATAGCTAATGGGGAATTTGCTTTCAAAAGCTTAGAGCTTCCAAACTCTGAAATACACCACCAAAAAATAGAGACCAGGTCTAAATGAGTGCAAAGGGACCACCTACTGGAAGCCTTGCCTTGACATATGCTATTCACAGGATCCAACTTTGTGTGTTTGTTAGTAACTTTTTAAGTGCTCCTTTATTTTAGTCAACGTTCAACCTGGATAAATTCACATTCACTACTGGAAGTGGTGTTTCTGATAACACGGTTTCTACTGTTGTACTGAATCCATGGAGAAATTCAGACTAACAAATCCTTGCGTGCGCCGCGCAAACCCAGCCTCACCTTGTCCTTCAGACACCTGACAAGTGACATGTGTCAGCGCCACTCATTTGCCATCACTGTGTGTTCTGCAAGAAAGCTGGAAAGCTCTGTGCACAAGGTGGGATGCAGCACTCACTGGGGAAGGAAATTAAATTAACACGCAAGCTTGCGCCTGCCTAGCTGCCTGGAGAGCCATTTGTGAAAGGTTTTGAGTTGGGTTTTTTTGTGGGTTTTTTTGGTTGTTGTTTTTTTGTTTAAGAACAGCAAATAAATGTGGCTACAAATGGCGAAGTAGCTTCTGCAGGTGGAAGCTTTTCGGGAGCTGTCAGTGGGTCACAGTCTGTTCTAGCAGTTGACGTCTGCTCATCACTGACTGACAAGCACAGACAGAGGACACAGCGGCTGCTGGGGGAGGACAGTCCTCCCGGTTCTCAGTCAAACACACAACACAGGCATCTTCAAATCATTGAGGTTGGAAAAGGCTTCCAAGATCAAAGTCCAACCGTCAACCCAACCCCACCATGGCCACTAAACCACATTCCCAAGTGCCACATCCAAGCATTTTTTGAACCCCTCCAGGAGTGGTGACTCCACCACTGCCCTGGGCAGCCCCTTCCTGTGCTTGACCACTCTTTCAGTAAAGCAAAGCAATTTTTCCCCACATCCAATCTAACCCTCCCCGAGGTTTAGATTAATTGTTCTCCCACACCTGCCTGCATTTGTCTCCTGCTCTGCACTCGTCCAGCACCCAGACCCATAGGCCTGGCCTTTGGCTGGGGATTGCGTGGTCTCCAAAACACCACTACTGCCACTGCCACCACCACCGCTGCCAGGCTGGGCACAGGGCAGACAGCGGACGAAAGCCAGCAGAGCCCTGGGTTGGGAACAGGCAGGGAGCGCGCAGGGAGCACGGGGTCCCCTAGTGGGACCATGGTTCCTCTTGGGCAACGCAGAGCACGTGAGAAGCCTCAGAAAGAAATAATGTGGCGCCCCTTTACACTACAAAGTGTAAACGTGCTATGGCTTCCCAGAAAGAAGAAGTCTGCTACCGTCATTTTTTTCCTTGTTGCTTGTATGCCATCATAAATGTAGAAAACACAGAATTGTACATAAATAGCGCTAGCATTTTTTTCAACTAAACCAACTTTTCAAGCAGATAACAGATAGCAACTTACATACAAAACAAACAAGAGAACCCTGTTAAATAATGTATTGGATTGCTTCGCCATTTTAAGATGCTTTACTTTCACCTAGCAGAACAGTAAATTGGGTTTGAAACTACTCAGAGGTAGAAAATAATGAAGCCAACTAAAGAGTTATCTTTTCCCTTTAAAGAAGATACGCTGTTTGCGCTAACGTGGCTAGCGATTCTCAGCCTGCCTGTGAGAAGCGACTGTCCCCACATACTGCCAACACCACAGGTTCCTCGGCTGAACACAAGCAGAGATCTTCAATGCCCCTTTGACTGTAGGAATAACGCGAATCTTCCCCCAGGCTTCATTCCATGTTATGAGCCAAAATCCACACAACGTCAGCAGGCGAAACTGGTGCTGGGCTGGGAGGAGCATTTACAGCTAAGCCCCAGGCTCCCCTCAGCTTCCAGGGCAGCACCCACAGCCATGCACAACAGCGCCCGTTTTTGGGGCAGAACCGTGACTTTCTACACACCAAGAGGTGAAAAAGCCCCATGCAGGTCGGTGCAACACGCACATATTCGCTGCTGTTACAACCCATATCGTCTGAAGACCCAAGTCGCTGCTGAGATGCTGGTTCAAATGAACTCAAAGCAAAAATCAATCAATTTAAAAAAAATAAAAGGGGCGGAGGGGGAACGACCCAAAACCAAAAGAAACGGTCTCTGCTTTACAATTCAAATTCATGTGAAGAAACCAAGCTGTGAACACAAAATTAGATGAGCCCAGATTCACCACCGGATTTTGATTTTAAACAGATCAAGCCTGTCAAATCCTGGAATCTTGGATTTGTCCATTTTCAGTATTTTTCTAGCTTTGCCATGTTCTTTCTAAACTGCAGGCCCAGGAGTGGAATATTTCAGCTGCATCACAATCACATGTGTACCGCAGCGCTCCTCCTGTATTTTCTGTTTTCCCTCCCCATACGCACAGATACACACAGTTGCAGATGTGACACCTGGAACAGCTGTACCTGCTGTCACAGCTGCACGCCACAACCGCTCCCGGTCCATTACAGCACTGCCAGACCACAGCTGTCCCACTCAACATCTCACAGAGAAGTCTCTGGATCTGCAAAAACCGCACCAGTTATTTTCAAGAACAGGGAACAACATGGTACCCTGAGCATAAAGCATGAACAACCACAACCTTGGAGGAGGGTTTGATGGGGAGACAAACCGAGAGGCCACAGATACACAAAGCAGAGGGCAAGTACTGTGTAACAACTGTGCTGCATACATAGTGCAAGTTCTTCCCCAAGGAGTTGTCAAAACAAGGTTAAATTTTTCATTGGGACTAATACTTCCATTTAATTTATTTTTATAGATCAATCTGCATAATGTAAGCTGGCATCCTTCACATTTCAATTTTGCTTACAGTAATAAAACTAACTCTGCAAATCATCCCCAGCTATGTTATTTTTGTATCTAGGAGCACCAAGTGATAGAAGCTTGGCAGGGCAGATCTGACTAAGACAGAGAAAAAATTTCCAAACATACCAGAACAAGACTGTGCTCCACAGCCTGGTTTTAAAGCAGTAGGATGAAAATGACTCAGCCTACGTTAAAATTAGAGGTATGACGAGATTGAGACTGCAAAAGAAGTACTGAGTTAGTACTTAAAGAAGCTTTTTAGTTAGCGCCTGGTAAAGGAAATACTGGAAACCTAGCAAGGAACAGGCAAGCCTAGGGGGCATTTCACGGAGCAGTGAGTGCCACCACCATCACCTGCGCTGCGTGAAAGGCAGCGGTGACAGAGCAGGGAGCAGCATGGGCAGGGATGGCGCTGGGGGTCTCCCTGCACATGGGTCACAGCTATAGCATGGGCAGACAGGATGAGGCGAGGTGGGGATGCCCTGTGCCACCCCTGTGCCCATTGGCAGTGGCGTCCCAGCAGCATGGGCTCCCACCAAAACCTCTGCAGCCTCCCCCAGCCCCGTGCCCACCAGGACCCTCACAGTGGGTTTCCCTGGTCACCTCCCTGCCCTCCACACAGCAACAGCCCAAAACATGGCCACCATCACTTACCAACAAAGGCTCTTCCCAAGTCAACCACCAATGCTTACACAGCTCTAAGTCATTTAGCTCAGAGCAACCCTGAGGGGCTTTTCTGTATCTTCCATTGCTTCTCTACACTCAGAGACTGAAGCACAGGGTTTTTAGAACCTTTTATAATGAATACTTACTCAACCTCACACCACATACACACACATTTTTTAAATATCTATAAAGAAACATAGATCTTTCCAACATTTTGAATGCTATATAAAAAACCTGTTAACTGGGAGAGCTCACCAGGCCAATGACCAACCCCAGACGTTCCCACTCCCCTCCTTCCCGATCCACCACTCACCACAGGAGGGCTGCATCACAGCTCGGCATTTCTGCCTGCAGCTCCCCTGGCTCTTCCTTTCTCTCACAGAACCCCTCCAGCAGCAACACCTCCCCTCTGTGCCACATTTTAAATTCAGCAGCTTCGCATCAATTGAATTCAGGTGCGTGCAGGCACTTGGTACCTGCAGGTGGGTGTTGCTCCTAGTGAGCTTTCCTTGCTTTCCTCATTGCTTAGGTTTCCTCCCAACGGGCAAATAAGAAGCAAAACAAGAAAAGAGAAAATCTTTCAGTTGTTTTCTGCCTTTCTGCAATACACATGCACATTCTTTAAAGAAATGTGAGAACCCAGCTGCCACCAAAGGACTCTGTGTCTCCCAACATGGACTAACCAATGAGTTTATGTTGAATGCTTTGCACAAGTAACTCTGTCCCAATATGAGGACAGAGAGGATAATGCTGTAATAAATTACACTTGAATTATGCTGAATTTTGAGGGGCAGAGCCCCCCGGGTTCTGTTTGTCATGGGGCTGTGCACGGCTGCAAGACCGCACGGACCATATGTGTTTCACAGCAAAACATGCTCAGAGGGAGCGTTGGCTGCCAATAAACCAGGCCCTGGGAGGGAAGGTGCTGCATGGCTGGAGGGGGTGAATCACCCTCCTTTCAGCAGCAGGATCCTTAGCCTGGGGCTAAAAGAAGCAAAGCTGGGAGTGAGGCAGGGCTGGGAAGAATATCCCTGGTCGGGTTTGTTCTGTTGGTTTTGCTGTGGGTTTTTTGATGCCCGACTGGTATTACCGCTGAAGAGCAGAACCTGTGACAGTGCAGGAGTATAATTGCTTTGCTCTGCGAATTCGAGGCAGCATCTTCACCAGACAAGAACGGACATGTTGGGTTGTTTTAATTCCTGGCATAGCTGGGCATGTCTTATCTCCAGCTTGAAAAAATGGAAACGCACAATGAAGACAGGCAGTTGTCTTGTAACTACACACGACTTTCACCATCGGATGGAGTTGTTGGCAAGATGTGGGATCAGCACAGAGGAACAGCACTGCCAGCTGAATGGATCTGTCACATTTCTCCCTGCAAATGTTATGTCTACTACTACTACAAATAGCACAGCAGAGTGATAAAACTTAAAAAATGTGAAAAAATATTTTCTCTATTTTCAAGTCTGTTTCTCTTGTGAATTTGACAGCATTTTGTTTTGTCAAAGCTGTGCTTCAGCCCCTTGGGGCCAGCACTTCCCTAGCCATGCTCACCGTGAACAGCAGCAGCGCTCGGGCAGATCTCACAGCAGCTTGTACGGGACAGGGTCTTGCCAGGAATCTTTAATTAACAGGAATGAGATAACCTTAGATGGAATATTGCCCTCAAAACACTGAAATGTGCTCTTTAATGTCTGCTGGCCAAGGTCTGGCCCCACAGAGACCATAAACTTCCTTCCACGAATGGTCGCACTGATCTAATGTACTTCTTTAGCATCAGGTCTTAGTTAATGCTATTTTTAACTACATGAAGAATGAGCAAGCCTGAAACACCTTAACCCTCCAGCCAGGTCTATATATAGTTTAAAGCCATTCTAATATGTACATAATTAATGTGTATGTTACTTGGCAAAGAGTAAACAGCAAGTGCTGCAATAAGTCTCATGTCACTAATTTCATTACTGTACAGAAATATGCTACTGTAAATTAACTAGCACATTATGGTGTGTTATAAATAATTAAAACTAAAACTGCAAAATGAATGAAGCAAGAACATTCTGTAACCCAATGTTCTTCTCACCCTACTTAATAATTTTCTAATTTGAGTAGAACACTAAATCTGAGTCTGTTTAAGCACAGGAAGGAATTTGTTAGTATCATTTATTAATTTTGAAATTACCTCAGCTGCAAAAAAATCCAAAACATGTTAAAACCTACACATAAGATAAAACATCAACCACACAGAACAAACCATGCCTTTGCCATCTCTCATAGGTCTCTGGGGTGAAGCCAAGGGGAGCAGAAAGTGGTGCCCCCCAGGTCATAGCTCTGCTGCTGATGGTGGGACACCAAGGCCTGCAAAATCACCCACCTACCTAGTACCAGAGGGTGAGGGGGAGATGGGCTTCTCCAGTCATCCCAGTGACACCAGCTGGTGCTCGAGCAGCTGAACAGGAACTGTGCGCTTCTCACCAGCAACATCAGCTTTGCAGCAGTGGTGAGAGACAGCTGAGGCAGGGCACGGCCTGCTCTGGGGTGTGGGTTCAGAGCAGCTCAGCTCTGAGACCTGGAGACTGAACAGAGGTGAACAGCACAGCAGTTACAACACTATGGTTTGGAGAGGTTTTCAAAGCAGACCAAAGATGCTTTAATGCAATTCTTTAGAACTCTGCTTGCTCCATTATTTCGATCAATAGCGAGCGTCAGGTTGTTTTTTCAGAGGTTTTCTGTCTTGGCTTTAAAAAAAAATGTATTAGTTAGTTTCGCTGAAATAGCAGGTCTCTTTTTTAGACAGATATAAAAGAGGCTGACAAAACCTGCTACTTCATTATCTCCAGGTGAATTCTGTGCTCTGCTCCTTCACTCCTCTCAGCTCCCTGCTCTCTCTTCTCTGAGTACCACAGAGCTTTCCACCTGGCTTTTTTTTTTCTCTTTTTAATTTGCTGGTATTACCTGAAAGGACAAAAAGCTTCATCAGTGAATCTGTTGCATGTGCTGTCTGAGCCCTGACCTTCATCAGAATGGGGAACAATCCCCACTGATGAGCTACAGCCAGGTCCTGCCTCGCTTCCCTGCAGTGCAGCACCGTGGAGATGTCAATGTCCATGGAGGTGTCATTGCCCATGGAGGTCAGTGTCACTGCCAACAGAGGTCAGTGTCATTGCCCACCTTCCCCTCCACAGCAGCAGGTGCGACACTGAGGGGTGGGAGTCTCCCAGACAACCCTTCAGGGAGATGTCTTGGGGTGGAGAAGGCTCTGTCCCTGCTTCTGTAGCCTGCAAGAAGGGAGTACCCACATCTCTGGAGTCCACTGCGGCATGGAAGGGTCCTTGGTGCTGGCTCAGGTGGGTTTCTGGGCATCCCTGTGCTGCGGGACAAATGACAGACTGTACCCACCTCCTCATCACTGCAGAAGGGGAGAGATAGATGGGAAAAGCATTAAATATCCACGTAACCTCGACGTGTGCAGTTACACTGAAGCAGATGGAAATCATAAGGGACAGGAATCAGTATGAGGCAGCTTCCACCCGTCAGAGCGGGGGCATGAACAGCGAGTGAGAATGGCCTGGGGGAAAAGCTGGTTTGTGACTGCCCTCACTCAGACGTGGGAAAAAGGATCCTGCACCCATCTGTCACTGCCCACGCTCACTCAGCACCCTGAGGCTGAGCAGAGGACCCGACAGCCTGCTCTGGTACAGGACACCCGCAGGCTCCCAGGACACCAGCAGGTCTGCATGGGGTGCAAGTAGGAACGGTTTGTAATTCTCACTTTTTAATAATAATGATGGATTAATGCTGTCTCTGCTAGGACAGAGTAGCTGACATGAGACTCCTCCAAGCTGCAATGGGTGCTTACAGCTGCATGAGCCAGAGACTGTTAAGCATACAGTTAACTCCCACAGACCAACTATTTCCTCCTTTTTTATAACTGGTTCTTTAGGCAAGTCTCTCCTGGTATTTTAAAAGTTCATTTTAATCAATTTAAAATTAATAAAGAAACAGTCAAATCCTTAGGGCCTGTAAGCTCCAATCTCTGCCACGCTGGAAGTGATGAGTCAGCTCCAGCACGGCCGCCATGGAGCTGTGGAGCCTCCCGCACTGAACTAGGTCACTCGGTTTGCTATTTATGGAGAGGCCGCCCTCTCGGCGGTTGCACGTTTCCTTCTCTCTGACGCGAAGGAGCTGCTGCGCGTCCTGAGTACCCACCAGGCAGGAGCACGACTGAGCCCCTCCGGGAGGAGGGACAGGAGCGCGGCCGCCAGTACAGGACACGGCAACACGCAGGGTCCTGTCCTGCTCTCCTGTGCCCTGTGGTGTCTCCTCGGCGGGCCCCCGCTCCGGTTACCAACCAGGATTGGACAGTGGTGATGCCCAGAGCCCATCCCCTGGCTTCTGCCCCCCACTGGAGCCACCATTCCTGCCCAGCCCCAGCTCCGCTTGCTCCATGGGGAAGCACACGCTCCCTTGACACCAGCGCAGAGCCCCAGCACTCCCTCATTAATCACCCAGGTCTAATTGCTGCACCTCGGTACTCAAAGGCAGCTCCTACAGAAGCTCTCCAGGGTTTAATTTTAAACCTCCGCTCTGTACACTACTGCAGCACGTGAGGAAGTGCGGTTCCCACCTTGTGCGTGGGCAGGACGCGAGCCACGTGGGCCAGCCATTAATGTGCCCGAGGGCCATGGCAGCACCTGGGTGCTGGCACCCCAAAGGGCCAGCCCAGGGCAGCAGCGGTGAGGCCAGTGTCTGGGGCTGCAGGCGAGCAGAAACACTCTGCCTGCTTCCCATGGCTGGCCCGGGGGAGGCTGCAGGGCTTTCACAGGGCTCACCAGTGCAGAAGCTCCTGGCTGTGGTAGGGGAGCAGGATGGGGTCAGTGGAGGCCAGGAGCCCTCGTAGCCTGCTCATGGTGTCCCTGCTTGTCCCCTCCACAGGATTTGGCCCCACTGGTACACCCCTCCCTGGGCACCCTCAGGAAGGGCACAGGGATCTCTGGTGCCGAGGGCCATTCCCAAAGCCACGCAACACGACTGCCGTTCCCTGGGTGGGAGAAGGGGTCAGGAACGCCGTGTGCCAGCCCTCAGAAGCAGCCAGGCTCCGCTAAGCGGGACAGCTGCCCATCGGCTGGCAGCCACACTGAAAAACGGCTCTGTATCACCACTGGCTTACAGCACTTCTCTGAAAATATCGGTGACCCGCTTCGCAAAAATCAAGCATACAGTGTCCTGCAACAGCCAGCACCACCTCCGTATCTCTGCACAGCTCCGCTCCGGCACAGAAAGGTCTGGCCAGATGGGAAAGCAGAGAAGTCACTTGGCTCCCTCACCCCGGCAGCCCCCGGGGCCCCAGCGCTCCTCTCGCACTCCTCGTTTCATTCCCGGGTTCACCCGATGTCAGTTGTTCCCCCTGTGCCGGAGACTGAGATCAGACACAGCGAGGGGCTTGCACATGCGGTGCTGGGCTGGGCACAGGCACAAAGGCTGCTGCGCCGCCACAAACCGAGCCCTTTCAGTTCCCCAAAAAGCAGCAGCTCCAAATAACAAGATGCCTTGAGTAAATTAGCTGAATGTTCTTTGGATGGTGCTTGTAAAAGGAGCTTATACATATTAAACAAGAAAGAAAGATCTACTGTCTATAACTTGCTCTTTACTAACAAACAAAAGGTTTGGACTGAATCCATTTTAGAGCAAACTTTACAAGGGCCTTATGCTGAAATTATTCAATAGAATGAACTGAACAGACTCCAGGGCATTTGTGAGGGGTTGACCACAGAAAGCATGGTTTGTGGTCAGTTTGTTTTTTTTAAGAAAATCAAATACTCTCTCTTTGTTGGTGTTCGCATGGCAGAGCTGTAAAGGTTTAGCCATAGTGCTGCGTTAGCCTCCAAGAAACACAGAAAACAACTGCTCCCTTAGCCAGATCAGCTGCTGGAGCAAGTGTAGCTGCCATTACTGGTGCTCGGAGTGGAAAGGCATTCCTCGTTCATGCACCAAGGTACAAAGGACCCTCTCTGTAACGAGATATATGCCTGCCCAAAGTAGCCTGCTGCTCTGCTGGGAGATGCAGCAAAGCAAAATAAATCTGCTCCATGAATCGCTATGTTTTACTTGCAACAAAAGCCAAAAGTCAACGTTCCACAGTCCAGATAAGGGAATGACAGCAACATGGAGCTCTTCCAGGTACACAACAGCTTCTCAGCAGCAGCATCACTCAGATGCTCTACTGTATTTGGAATATACTGCAATAGCAAGCAGTTAATACTGCTGTGTGGTCTGTGGAAAACAGCACACAAAGAAAATATGGGGAAAATTCTTTAAATGGGTTTATTTTGATACCACCAGAAAAAAGCCTGCCTGAGTAAACCAGTATTTAGCCCTTTATGTTTACAAATGGCCTCTAAAGAACAAATGAGCCACTGCCCTCGTATGCCTCTGCCCTCAATCTGATGTATTCACCTCAGAGCAGCATCGGTGGCCACACCACGTCACAGGAGAGTGGCCAGGCCATGCTGCAGGAGAGCAAGCAGCAAAGCCACAGGCCACGTCGCAGGAGAGCAGCCACACCATGCAGCAGGAGAACTGCCACACCATGTCGCAGGAGAGCAGCCAGGCCATGTCACAGGAGAGCAGCCACACCATGCAGGAGAGCCGCCAGGCCACGTCGCAGCAAGAGGCACGTGGGACGCTGTGGAGGCCGGTGGAGCCAGAGCTCACCCACGCCCGTCCCCAGACAGCCCAGCCTCAGACCCCCAGAGGACTCCATCTGCAGGGGTGAGCGCTGCAGCCCCCAGGGCAGAGCACGAGCCAAGCACACCTCCCCTGGTCAGTCGGCAGTTACAGAGCTGCATTCTCCCACTGATCCCAGGAAGCTTTAGTGGGGTGGCTTGCCCCAGCTGCTGGTGGCTGCTCAGTACTGGTCAGTGCGAGGGCCAGGCCGGGGGCTACCCACAGCCCAGGGCTTTCACAGACAGGAAGTCAGCTCAGCACGAGCGGTGCACGACCTGGGCAGATGGGGAGACACAGACAGATGGGCTGACAGAGGGAAGAGCTGGGGGATGCAGGACCAGGCTCGCACTGGGGTGCGATCCCTGCTCTGGCAAATGTCCTCTCCTCACAACAGCCCTCAGGCGGGTCCAGCCCCTTGGGAACCCAGCGCTCCAGCACTGCTGCTCACCAGCTGCCTACACTCACAAACATCCACAGTTCTGAAGTTACCCTCTCGGGAGACCTGGAAAAAGATCTGAGCACCAGGGAGGCACATCAGCCTTAATACTGCAGAGCAGCCCCGCGTCCATGTCGTGCCTGAGCCGCTCACACTCCAGAAGTGGCTTTGTCACTTCCAGAGAGGAGCAATGTGACAAAATTATTTCCTGCTCACCTATTAACATTCAGCTGTGATAGAGACAAAAGATTTTGGCTCATGCCCTCATTTGCTCACTGAAGAGAAATAAAGATGAGCCAAAATGGTTGAACATACTTCTTCTTTAAATTAATAAGCGGGGTTTTATTTAAATGATAGAAATTGAAATCCTGCTTCACTGGAAAGCTGCGTGGTGACTAAGAGCGAGTGCAATGGTAAATGACAGAATAAACCTGTAAAGTTTGTGTGTGAGATTTCAAAAAGCTCTCCTCAAACGTCACATATTCCTGAGATAAATAACAGAATTATTCAAAGCAGCAAACAGAGCCTTATGTATCAGAAAGAAGGTGAGAGGAGAACACAATTTCTTGTGCATTCTTTGCAGGTCGTGTCTAAGTGCACACTGCAAACAACCGCGTGCCTTGCCGAGGGCTCCCATCCCCTGCTCGTCCTATTCACACACTCCTCCCAGTCAAACAAAGTCTCTGAACAGATAGGCCTGTAAAAGGATTGAAATTCAAGGTCAGGTTTTGTAGCAAAGCAACAAGAAAATATTCAGTGCTTTAATGACAAAATTTGTTCTCAGTGTCATCGTTTCAGATCCCAACTTCTGTTTTTTTCCTATTACTGAGATCAGGACAGGGTAAAATACAAACATCAAAGCACTGTTGTAATCAAAGAACAGTTGTTTTGCTTCCTTTTCTTGGCCAATTAACATAGCTAGGAGGAAAAACCACCCCATTAATACTCAGAAGCAACCTCAGCTTTAGGTTATAAGCTGCTTTTTATGGTTTGAGTTGCCACAGTTACTACAGACCTAATTCTGCTGAATGGGGAATCTGGAGATCAGGAGTGAGCCCACCATGCGGAACAGGACACGACCAGGCTTAGGCCCAGTTGGCTAACGAACACGTCTCTCTGACGAACACATGTCCCTAATTAATGAACATGTCTCCCTGACGAACACATGTCCCTTTTCCTTCACAGAGCGCATTGTCCTCAGGTGTCTGATGTATCCATCCCAAAAAGCCTCTGCTACAGAGGTAAATGAAACAGTGCAAGAATCAGATGTTAATAATAATTAATGATTATCAGAAAGGCAGAGCTTCCCTCCCAGAGTCCGCTAACACGCACTGCTCCAGACTGGCTTCATTCAAGGTTGTAGTATTACTCTGGGTTTACATCAACAGAGGTGAGGGCATGTTTGCTGCTTCCTCACTTGATTTCATTGGCCTTACCTCTGCAAGTAGCAAGGATCATTCCGAGAAGCGGAGTGATTTATTTTCATTTCCCTCTGTGGCCAGCGTGAATTCACAATATTGCACATTTGGTAGTGCAATAGTGCAAAGTAGTCTTTAGAGGTGAAAACCCTAATGAGAACATCATTAATTACACAGGAATATTTCCCCAGCATGCTGCAGAAGATGGATTTCTTCCCCAATGAACTTTTATCTGTAGATCCAGTCTCCTGCACAAAAGCACAAACACGGATAAAGCAGCAATGGTGGAGCCTGGCTCTTGCAAGGGCTGGACCCGTGTGAAGTCTCAGCCTGATCCACTGCTCTCCAGCTCTGGCTGTGCTTGAGCGGTGCGTGAAGAGGAACACAGAGGTGGCTTCAGCTCTGCTTGTGGCATTGGCACAACAACACTGGAGCTGTGCCTGCACTTTTCCATATCTGCATTTAAAGGGGGCACTAAAAAGTCAGCCATGCAGACTAGAGCATGCTTGTTGAGAATTCCTTAAAGCGAGGGCATAAACTGCACCTTGGGCAGTAATTAAATGTAAACAGCAAAGCTGTGGAGAACGTACATCTGTATAAATATGGTTGTGCTGTCATAGGCTGTGTACACGAGTCAGCCCTCAGCCACCGCAGGCTCCTCTGCACTGCATTCCCTGCGCCTGCTCCGTTTACTTGCCCAGATGTTATCCAGACCTCGGGGGCTGCAGTTATTTATCTGAACATTCACAGCTGATCCACAACCTAACCTCTGCATTTAGAAGGGAAACTTTTCCAGATCTCCAGGTCAGAGCAAGCTTTGTGGGTACATGCTTCACCCAGCCTGGAAAATGTGGTGTATGCATCTTCTTTTCCACTTCCAAGGAAAAAGTTGTCAGCTTTGATCCTTAGTAACCTTACAAGCTACTTTTGTAAAATGAAATGATGGCGCAAAGAAACAATGAAATTTAACCTTTTGTCCCTGTATCAGTGTATTGATTCCTGCTACTTCGTCCTGTCTTCAAAGAGTGGCAAACTACTTCCCTTGAAACCAGTACTGATGAAATTTTACAGTCTGAAAGAAACCAGTGACAACCTCCTAAGAACAAATTCTTAAAAGATACTTGAGCACCAGACTTCCATTGATTCATATGGAAATTATAACTTTGAATACACTTAATCTGGCCACAAGCAGCAATTACAATTTTGCTAGGTCAGCTACAAAACACCCTTCCAAAATTACTTTCTTCAGCAGGGTGTTTTTCTGAAAGCTTCTTGTGCCATTTCCCTGCTCAGTACGACCAATCTGTAATCAGATTGCCACAAGCAAACCCTGCTGTCTGCGATACCACACCTCCTACTCTGCACACAATGTGAGTCCTTAGCAGTCTCCCAGTACAGTAGAGATCTTCCAGAAATGGGAGCTTTTGGTCACACTGGCACCACTGCATTCAAGTGAAATTTTCTGTGAAGGGTTTTCATTCTGTGTTATGTGCAGTCCCAGCCCTGCTGTTACAGACACTGAAGGATGAGGCCGTGAGATGCAATACGATGGGACTGAGATGCAATATGCAATCTTCCTCCTTATCATCACCAGCGCTCCCAGCACAGCACGCCTTGCCGTCTGTCTCCACGTCTCTACCTTCTGATTTACTGCATTAAACCATTTAATAAAAGAGCAGAGGGGCTGTGAGTAGGAACTGATTACATTTTTGCTGCTTCAGTGTCTGGGCAATGGTTTCGACTGAACCAGGCTCTTGCTGATAAAAGCACAGCACAGGCACCCAAGAACAAAACTGAATCCACTTCCAGTTACTTCTGCAGAAGACAGAGACGATCTTACATTTCTGATATGTGCAGTGCAGCCAGTGGGACACGGTGCTTGCTAAATGAAAGCACTACAGTTTCAAAGCTGTTTTTAATTTGTTTCTATTTGTTCAGTATTTTCAAAGGTAACATATGGAGTAAAAATGAAATGACTGATAAGAAACGACTCTGAATTGTTGGCTTTGGTAGCACAGAGTGAAAATGCAAATGCATTAGTGAATGAGCAGAATAAACAGAAGGCTTGGTCACACCCCCTCCTCCTGAAATATAAACAGGAACTTTGTTCAGAAAATGGCATTGCCTTTATGCAGCACAGCCCAGTTATTAGCTTAAATATGCAGCACATCTAACTTACAGCAACTTCTCCCGTGCGCCTGAGAGTACATTAAAGGGTGAGAGTGATTATAAAGCACCTACTAGATCAAGGAGATTCTGCTGCAATATTGCAATTTTCATTTAAATTAAAATTAAACTATAATTTACACCACTTTGCTAACAAAAGAGGAAAAGGGCACTGTGAATGTAGCAGCAGGCATACGTATCTTCATTTATTCTTCCCTACTTTTAAGTTGTGGTTAAATTTTAATAGACTTCCAAGTGCAAGTAGATTAAAGCTCCATCTAGTGCCAGGGTCTTGGAAGTTACTGAAAGATTTGCAGTCCAAAAATAGAAAACGTGCTCACAAAACAGATCACGGAGCAGGCGAGGGGCGTGCAGGCTGGCAGCCATGCCTCGCCCAGCTCCCATCCCGAATGCTCGGCATGCTCCTCCCAGCGGCAACCGCCGCAGCCGGGATGGCTCAGGAGGAGCGGAAAAAGTGCAACTTCTCAGGAAAAGAAGTGATCCAAATCCCCACCTTCCCCTGCCTTGCCAAAGGCTCTCCAACGGCTGCGTGGAAAGGGCGACAGCAGTCGTACTCTGTGCCTCGGGACCTGCACACCCTGGGCCTGCGCCCAGACCATTCTCTTCCCTTGCAGCCGAAAATCCCTCCCGACGCCAGCGGCCGTCCTGGCAGCAGCGTGTGAACAAGGTCACCACTGTAGTGCTGGACAGGAGCTCACTGAAGCTGTACTTAACAGCATCTGCACTGTGGCAAAAATGGTATTTCTGATTAATACCGAAAATACAATGCCTTAAGTGTGGAGAGCCAAGCACAATCTTGTATTTCACCACAAACTACTCTTAAAAAAAAATAATTATTGGTACTAGAGAAAAACACATAAACAAGAAGGAGAAATAGCTGTGTCTGATAGAAACGTGTTATAAATGGATAAAGGGGAAAAGTGCATAAGCTGGCACAGGGGAGAAGTGCCATTTCCTCCGTTGCAGACATTATTTGGGTGACGACTGTCTCCAGGTCGATGCCAACAGCAGGCTTTGAGAAACAAGCACAGCATGGCCCAAACTCTGCCTCCAACTGCCCCAGTCCCATACAGGAGCTCGACTTCCTGACAGAGAGTGCACTTTCCAGTTCACTCAACCAACCCACGCTGAGCACAGGCTGTCGATGGTCTGGAAAGGCTGACCCCTCGCTGTTCAATGCACGGCTTGGACACCCGCCAGCGCTTCGCCAATATCTCCTCCACAGGTATATACTAAATGTTAACACAAGAAAATTGGTGTCCAGCAAAACAAACACACAAAAAACTCTGGTTGGTGCTAATGTTCCCTTCCTCTGTTTTTCTGCATTCTCTTGCAATGGCAGCTGTTAAAATCACACCTGTTTCTAGCTCTGTAACCAGAACCACGCTGCGTGTCACAATGCACGCTACTCCAACCTAGTAATGAGGACGAGAGCTGCAGAGCACAGGAGTTACTCTGATTGTTCAGTCAAAGAGTAACACGTTAAGACTTTTGTTTATACACTAAAGTCATGCACTTTCACGTTAGAAAAGTGGTCCTTGTTCTGCATTTTACATTTGAGTTTCAAAGA
>NW_010192974.1:0-6635 GCF_000695765.1 Mesitornis unicolor | reverse complement strand
TCGGAAGAGTCCTCTCACTTTTCCAGATAAATGAAATACATCTGAGTTAAAAATCTTTAAAAAGCACTTTGCCCATTTGGCATTTCTCTTCATCCAGAGTACAGAAAAGCTGTATTAGGTCTATCCTTCCCACATACATCTTCACATAACCCAAGCGTGCACTGGTAGATCCATAGAAACACGTACAACGAAAAGCAGCTGTAAGCAATTGTGGACACTCAAGTGTGACCTGGCAACATGGTGCAAGCTGCGTCACTGGACCAGGACGGAGAAGGGAGCATGGAGCATCACGTGGCAGATGACTGAGTTCTTCCCCGCAGTAACACCATGACAAGTCCACTCAAGTTGCTGTAAAGACTGGTGATAAACCCAGCACCTGCTTCAAACTGCAGATAATCTGCAAATCAGATGCTTGCCTCTGCTGGCACTTACTGTGAAGACAATGTTAAACCAGTGACGCTGGGGGCACGGTCCATCGACCAGATCAGTATGCAGTCACAGCCAGGACCTCCTGAAGCCATTGAGCAGAGCTCCACAGATGCCAGCTCACCACCATGGCGAGGGAGACCTTCCTCCAGAAGAGACTCACATCCTCCAAAAGAGACCTGCCTCCTCCAAAGGGGACCTGACTCCTCCAAAAGGGGACCTACATCCTCCAAAAGAGACCCACCTCAGCTCCATCGTCCTTTGCAATGCTCCTTCCCTGTAATGCTCTCAGCACGTTTGCTTTTCATAATGCGCAGCTGTTTGGTTGAGATACAATATCATTAGTTTCCTCTAGTGAGGTATTTAAAAAGAAGAGAAAATGTTCTAAAGAAACCACACCATTTTTAGGCTATTTTCCCTTTTACTCAATTCGATTTTTCCCTATTCCTCCTGTTTTTCAATTCTTAATGCTTCCCTTCATCCATACCAGAGCGGCTGCCCTACTGTTCAGCAGTATTTGACTTTCAGACTGAGCACACCTTTTCTAAGCACAGGATTAACGTATTTTAAAACTTTTCTTTGATCTTCTTTTGTGATTATGTAGACAAATTTGAGCAGAATAACTTTCTTATACTTTGTTAAAAGCATTGCAACTACAGCAGAAATAATTCTCCGGGTGCTGAAACAAAGTAGCACTTCAACTATCAAAGATTTACACAGAAAGTATTCTAAATATTAGACATACATATACTGGCTCTTTGCTGAGTCGAGAGCAGGCTGGTTGACTGCTACTCATAGCTAGAATTGAGTACTTCGTGCTTCATTCGAAAAATAATATATATTTGCAGTTTTACAGGGCATTATAAGGTTAGAGCTGCATAATTTATCTGGGAAAATATGGCTTTTTATACTTCAGAATTATTATCAAATACTTCTGCAGACAGTGAATGTTTTGGGTGGAAATTATATATGACAGATAAATTTATGTATCTGTGATCCCAAAAATCCTTTACATTTTTAACAAATAACAAGCATCAACAGCAAAATCGTGATCAGAGGGTGAAATACTGCACAGACAGACACATTTGCAGATCCCGTCACTGAAAGAGAGCTTAACGGAGGAAATGAAGTACTGAGCAAACCCGAGACGACCCCTGCTAACCCGCGCCGCAGGCTGCACAAGCAGCAGAAGCAGAGCAAACCCTCGCGCACAAACCGCGAGGCAGGAGTGCACAAAGGCCGGGCACTCAGCACCCAGGATGTGGCCATGCACCGGCACCCAGGAGCTGACACCGGCCACAGGCTGCCAGGATGGTGGACATCGACATGGTGGTCATGTCCAAGAGAGGGGCTCTGGTGCTCCCAGACGCACCCCGGTGCCACACAACATGAGAAGTTTGGGGGTTTTTCCATAATGTATGCTAGCACCATGCAAAAGTGCGGATCAGCTATTAAAAAGGTAACATTATATACCAGTGAGCTCTGACAGAAAAAACCCAAGAGATGAAGCCTGGGAAGAGTTAAATGTTGTTCTTTTCCATCTGCCTTCACTTCTCAGTGCGGTCAGCAGAGTTTGCACAGAGATCAGAGGTTCAGACTTGGTGTAGTAACGAGACTGTCAGCTGCTCTCTAACCACACTGAACAAATAACCCGGAAAAAATCACTGTGTTGAGAGCCCACGCTTGCTCTGCTCCATTTTCCACCTCTCTGCTTTTACTTCCTCTAACTTTGTGCTTCCCTAACTCCTTTACTCCATTTCTCAGACTTAGTTTTTGCTTTACAGATTAACTTCTGTGCAACCTTTCACCCACTGAAATAATCAGTTAAGAAAGGCATGTAGTGAGTCACCACTGAGCTTGGATAAAATAAAATAAATAAAGGAGTTTGGACTGCAGATGCTACCACCTTTCCGCCACTGCATCAAGCTATCTACAAACTTACTGAATTTCACAGTGCACGCCCTTGTTTCATAACCAGAAAGTTAACAGAGGTCTACCTCTTTGGGTTCTGTTTGCTTTATTTAAAGCAAAACAAAATACTGCAGGATCCAAGTACACTGAGGAGTGACCGACAAACCTGAATTCACAGAAGGCTGGGTCACACGGGCCTAATCCTGCACATCCTGCTCACACGGGGCTCTCACCCAAGGCACCATTGTGAACTGCAGACTTCCTGTCCAAGCAAGAATTTACATATAACATACTTTAACTTCTAGGATTAAGGTTTATTTTTTGTTTGTCACCAGCGAGATCAAGAACTAACCTTAAAATTCCAAATGCTAGGCAAAGTCCCATGACTTCAGACAACTTTTGCAGTGCTTTGGTCACTCTGTAAATCAGATCCACGAAGAACGGTCCTTCCTGAGATTTAAAGCACTTCTGGAAGCCACCTAAATGGAAACAATTGCATACCCTTATCATCTGACGCAGCAACAGCCCTGAGTTTGCATCTGATTTTAAAAGTTACTTTTTATGTTCATGCTTGAATTTGATGGTTAAATAAAAGATAAGGAAGGGAAATTCTTCTTAATTGCTTACCTAATTAATCCTTAGAAAGACAAAGCTTCTGCTGAGCTATCTATACTGGTAAAACCATACCAGGCAAACGCTCATCCACACATGGAGTTAAACCACCGTTGCAAACGATATAAGATATACCAGAAAAGCATCTTTTTCAGAACATTCTGGATGGTTTCAAGTGCTGTTGCAGAGTTCTCCATAGTGCAGCCATGGCTACGCTAGTGCTGGACAGGACCTTTTCATGAACAGGGGCAGCTATGCAGTAAGACTTTGCATTGTGGTCTTATTTAACAATCGTTGCGCTTTGTAGTACTGTATTTTTTAAAGCTACCTTCAAGTTTTCAGGTCATCAGGATGTCATTTTTACAGTTTATTTCTAGCTAGCACTCATCCCAGCCGCTGATGGCTCCCTCGTTTTCCAGCCAAGTTTCTCCAGCAGCTGTGGGAGGACCTCGCAAAGCCCCTTTTCCCATCACACCAGGAGGTTCTGGACAGACTGCTCTTTGCTTCACAGCTTTTCATCAGCAGAAGTGAATTCGCTAACTCCTAAGACCGCTAAATCAGTTCCACCCTCCGCACTTCCAAAAGCACTTGTGGTAATGAGAAAGGCTGCCACAGGAAATCCAGCCTGGCCTGGGGAGGAAGCCACTGACGTGAGCAGCGGTGACGCCGGCAATGAACCGGGATCCAGGGAGCTTTGGTTCCGCAAAGCTCAGCTTTCGCAGAGAAGTCGAGCTGCGCTGGTGACGGCTGCGCGCCCTTCCTGTCTACACACAAACGCTGGTTACAGCTGTCTCCAAACAGGCCAGTTTGGTGAAAAACAGGAAGAACCTGGGACATGATAAGAAACCTTACCTTTGGCTGTCCAACTAGTTTGAGCACAGCAGCAGCTCTGGTAGCTACAAAGCCTGACAGAAAACTGCATTTTACCAACAAAAAAACCTCCTTCTTGCCCTCCTTCAAGTTTTTGGCCAATTTCAACTTTGATGTTACAAATATAAACACAGTCGAGTTTCTCATAAAGCTATAAATAGTACTCTGGCTAAACACAGGCAGTACTTCAAAATTCTTTCAAATGATTATTTTTCTTAGATGTGATCCAACATAAATTTTAGACAAAATTCTGAACCAAAAAGACTCAAAATTGTTACAAGCTGCACAAAAACCCCCAAATTGTGGCTGCAGTGTGCAAATACCTTCTAGAAAGAAGAACTACCAGACAGAATGTACGAAGAGACTAAAATATAAGAAATCATGATTTAGCAACTATTTATCATTCGTGTACAGCTTGCTCAGACAGCACCATTTCACACATCAGTCCAAGTATCGATGTTAAAATGACCCACTACATCTACCAATTTTAACAATACTATTTTTGTTTATACATAAATCCTTCATTTAACAAATGTCTCAGATTATGATTAAGACTTGTAACAAAGAATAAAACTGGAACTCCTCCCTCTTACAATCTTTAACATATAGAGCGCATGTGCCTTTCCTTAAATCGAAGTCTACAAACAGCATTACAATGATTGTGTAAGACAGAACACAACCAAATGAGGCACCTAATAGTGAAAATAGAATTAAAGGACTATGATTTTTAGAAAAAGCACTGGTGACTGCTGAATCTGCAAATTATACCAGCTACCTGGTAGTTTCATAACATTAAATAACAGTAACCCAATTTAGACTTCCTCGTCTAAATATATTACTGAGTTGCTTCACAAATAACATGACTAAAAGCCGAGCTACCGAGCAGGTGGCAAATCCTCTGCTCTTGCCCGTCCATTTACGCTCAGGAGGTCCCACACTTCTGCGCAGTTATTTCCAACTCCAGTCATTAAAAGCAGGCAGCTGTATTCCCCATGCAGCTAACACAATCTGCCTGTCATAATTGCACTCGCACTGCTGACCACCCTGCTCTAGCGGCTATTAAAAAAGGTGATGTTCCCTGCCAAGCAGCGGTGATATTGCCAGACCCAGGTGAAATGTTTGGGTCCTCACTGGCTAAGCCAGATGCCTCTGCCTGCCACGAGGAGGACAGGACAGGACAGGAGGTCGCGAGGGCTCGGAAACGCGCGCCTGCTCCTCGGGCAGGAGCGGAGGACGAATGCACGGAAGGGTGTGCCAGGTGAGGTGCTCCCAGGCAGGAGGCAGCATGGCCTTTGGTGAAAGCCCTGGAAACCCACATGGGTTTGTGTGAGACACCTCCACACTTCCACCAAGCAGCCCACTGCAACACAAAGCCCTTCTCATTAACCAATGAACAGTGACACTAGCCAACAGGCAATCCAAAATTCCCAAGGCCTGCCTTCAGGCTCAGGGTGATAAGATGCCTGCCTCTACATTTATTAAATCCATTTATTACAGTGGAACAAATTGGAATCCCTATTGCAGCTTGCAAAAACAACAAAAAATCCAAACCCCGCACAGACAAAAACCAAATGTGTTTTGGTTGAACTCTAAAAATGTACTCCTGTTCATTTAAGAGGGATGCATTCCACTCTGTGTAGGTAACAGCGTTAAACTGGAACCTCCCACGGGAGAGCAGTAAAAAAGGGAAGTGGCCCTCAAAGACAACTTGGGGCAGGAGAGAACTTTTCTTCCTTTCCCATGGAAGGAATCTGCGGAGGGAGGATGATGAAGGCAATCCAAACCTCACAAAAAGCTCTAGCTACCTACAAAAGCCGAAAGCAGATTCAAAGCCTGTAAGTCATTGGTAGATACAATAACACGAGGATGTTTTTGGTACAGAAGGGTAGCAGGAAAAGGATACAGAGAAGTTCTGGTATGGTTCAAGTTCAGAGGGGGAAAGGCACTGAAAATAAAGTAGAGAAAATACCTACGGAATTAAGCTAAAAGATGCGTATAAGCTCTTCTGTAAATATCGAGTAATCTAAGCAATCTTTGTTAGCATCTAAACAACAGCCAATCCTGTGACAACTGAACTAGGGTTTAAAAGGACTAAGAACACCCTGAAGGATGCTGTAGGGATATTATAAATACCTGGTGATTGTTCTTCCTGGGGGACATAACCTCAGGAAAATGCAGATTCATTTATTGTACACTACGCCTTGGCATATTTGGGTTCAAGACCTAACTCCTTGAATTAAAGCATCAAAGTTAATTACAGGGACAGCCACTTCACGTCCTACCTGTCTCTGTTCCCCAGAGAACCACAGCAGACACCAAGGCAGAACCACGCTGCTCACATGGGAGGCGACCCCAGGGACAAACATCAACGCGGCAAAGTACCGGTATCAGACCCAAACCTCTTACAAAGGAACATGGAAACTGAATTATTTCAACAGACCTTGGTGGGACCTGGAAGAAAAAAGCCTGAAATGACCGCTTACAAAAAACTACGCAGAAATAAAACACAGCAGATGCTGGTGCATGAGATGGGGACCCCAGCAGATCAACGCAAGACCAGAGATTTGACACCGGAATGGTCTCACTGTGCGGAGGGGACATGGTCCAGCTCCCCAGGCACGGAGGGAGCAGAGCACGGCCACCCATCCCAGTGCTACAGCGGCACCGTCCCGAGGGAGGCTCGCAGCTGCCAGGTTACGCAGAGGACATGAAACGCCCAAAAATGAGGCACGAAGGTGGGCGGCTGGGCTAACGGTGCCCCCAAGGCAGCCGGGGAGCGGAGCCCGGCGGCTTCCAGCCGCCCTCCACCGGGGCAG
>NW_010192973.1:0-11194 GCF_000695765.1 Mesitornis unicolor | reverse complement strand
CAGTGTAGTTCAGCACAACCTGCTGTAAGCCTGTAAAACTCTACTGCTTAAGTATTGTTAAAACAGGCACTGCCAAACGTTTTGCAGGCAACATACATCAATATTTGCTGTGTGAAAGTGATAATATTTTCAGACTATAAGAACTTGCCTTTAATGCAAATTGTAAGAGTTCTGTCTTCATTGTCAAGCAGTATTCTTAATTTTATGAAACAATTGTATTTCAGTTACTGCTATTTTCCTTTTGCCACTGGGTGGTTAGTCTGAGCAGTAAATGGCTTTTCTCTTATTTCAGCTTTGGTCTCAAAATTTGATACTTTTTCCTGATGCACATCTCTTTTTCTTTCTAGGCCTTTCTTAAAACTTTCCATGTCTAAATGGACTCCTGAATGTAATAGAGTTTATACTCTAGAAGCGGATATGAAGAGTGAAGTTCCTTCTGACGCACCAAAGAGACAAGAAAGTCTAAAGGGGATCCTCTTGAACCCTGAACCGATTGGGGCAGCCAAAAGCTTCACTGCAGAAGTTGAGATGATTGCCAGTAAAGTAGGGAATGAGTTCTCTCACTTATGTGGTGACTCGCAAAAGCAGAAAGACAGGAATGGCAACCATACAGACCAAGACAAAAGTATCGTCGTGCGAAAAAAACGCAAGAGCCAGCAGGCTGGTCCTTCATACACTCAAAATTGTCCTGATAAAGAAAACCAAGGAATCTTGGGATTGCGACAGCATCTAGAAACACAGAGTGAAGACAATGATTCTTCTTTTAGTGACTGTATCTCTTCGCCTTCATCTAGCCTGCATTTTGGAGACTCTGACACCGTAACGTCTGATGAAGAAAAAGATGCTCCTGTAAGACACCCTCAGGGAGTGTTGAATACCACAAGTAGAACACACAGTGCAAGGTCGCAAAAGTGGCCTCGGACTGAGACAGACTCTGTGCCTGGGTTATTAATGAAGAGGCCCTGTTTTCACAGCAGTCCTTTAAGAAGGCTTCCATATAGGAAAAGATTTGTGAAAACGAGTTCATCACAGCGGACACAGAACCAAAAAGAACGGATTTTAATGCAGAGGAAAAAGCGAGAGGTGCTAGCTCGGAGAAAGTATGCTTTGCTACCCAGTTCTAGCAGTTCCAGTGATAATGACCTCAGTACTGAATCTTCTTCCAGTTCATCCACTGAAGGGGAGGAAGACTTATTTGTGTCACCTGGTGAAAACCACCAGAACACTACACCTGTTCCTTCAGGTAAAACTAAGTTCTTGAGGTACTTTTGATTAATGAGCTGTCACCATGTACAATATGGCTTTTTTTTATAGGCACTTTGGAGTAGTTGTTTTTGTCTTTTTATAGAAGTTATGCAGCAACTAGACCTACTGCTAGTAATGTGAACATTACGCCGTAAATTCTTGATGGGAAAAGTACATTCGGAGCTTTCAGTACAATTACGACAAATCTAGAATCTTTAATGTAACAGGTAAAGTTAGTTGTTTCTAAACAACAACACTGGAAGGTCGCTGAATCCTATTAATCACATGCTGTGGAGTTGCAGAATTTTTTTTTGTGTTGAATTGTATTAAAAATCGTAGCTGTTATGGCTTTGTTAACTGACTGTGGGAGTAACAGTTTTGTCTGGTTTCAGAATGTAGAAATATCTGGTGATACATAATTAACTGCACTTGACCAAGAGAAGAAAAAAGAAGTGAAAAGAAAGTAGTCATTGTGATAAAAGCCTGAAATAGGATTCAGTTGAAGGTAGCTTTAGTATTGCAATAATAAGAGAAAATTCTAAGGCCTGAAGTCGTGGAAAGCAAAGCATTTTATATGAAACAAATGTTTTACCTAGATAAACTCAACGCAGTCATCTTGCGGTTGGTTTATAGAGATGCTTCTCTAGTATGTCCTGACACAGTATTCGAGGGCATTTGAATGTTTGGGGTGGGGTTTCTTTGGGGTTTGTTGTTGTTGTTTTTGGTTGGGTGGTTGCTGTTGGGTTTCTTTGCCATCTACCAATTTTGTTGGACTTCCTTTCATCTTAAATCTGCCAAGTAAAAGGCAGTCCCCAGTCTGGGACCAGGAATGTTCGCAGTGTTGTAGTTGTGCCTCCTGTTTGTCATTTCAGCTTTTTAAAGAGCACGGGGAAGTGGATACATAGAGTGCAGCATGGTGTTCATCTGTGAAACCATGGTTTTTGTCTAGTGACAAATGTGTTTTAGGAAGTGAAACATCAACTCTGCTGATCATTCCTCTAAGGAAACAAAAATGACTGAAAATACAAGGACAGGTTTAAAAAGAAAAAAGTATGCGTGCTCAAGTTAGGGCAGGTTTTATACTTGCACAGAACCAGAGTGCTCAAGACTAAGTTACTGCTTGTTATCCATTGTAGCAGGGAACAATTTGTGTGGTGGTCTTTCATATACTCTTTAAATACAAGAAGTAACATTTGTAATGCAAGAATCTTACTTATGCACTGCTAGGGTTGCGTGTATAACTCTGAAACAAGAATTATTGCAAAGCTTTAATTATATTAATGCACATTTGTGGGGGCATGTAATTTTTTAAGCCTAAAAAGCTTACACTTGACGTGCGTGCTCAAGGATATTGAAGGGTACGTTTTGTAGGTATTGGATGTATGGGGATATGCATACGTTCATATTAAAAACTGATTTGGAAAACTGCTGTGTTAACAGTTCTGTTTCCAAGGTAATAGTTGGAATAGTCCTCACTTTCGGAGAGGATGGAGTTTTGTGTAACTGTAAAATGATGTAGGACCATTACCAACTGCCTCCACACAGAGCAATGTGCAATGGTGAAACTGGTATATGGATGAGAAAATGCAGGTTATGCCTCCTTTGGTGACTATTTCTAACCATGATAAATGTATTTGAAGAGAGAATTTACAACTAATTACTTCTGTTAGCCTACTTAAGCTGTTAAAAACTACTGGGCTTTTTTTAACACAGATTCAATTAATACCACTTCTGTGCTTTTATTTCCCTTGAAGTGTAGAACAAGTATTTCCAGAGTGAGACTTTGTATAGGCATTTCAAACAAATCCTTTTGGAGAGAGATCTCTAATAACTGATTTAATGATCAGTGAATATTCAAGCTGTTCAGGTAACTTGTGATAATTCAGTGATTCGGTGCGATGTCGTTTTGATGGTAGGAACACTGGAACTTGCAGTTTGTTTCATCTAGTTACATCGAAAATTAAGTGCATTGTCCAATGGCCTAAATTTTATACTGCTTGTAAAGCACACTTAATTCACTTATGAAATTACGTTTGTTCTCTTGTCATGAATGAAAAACCAATCAGCTTTGCACCAGTTAATTTTAGATTAAAATACTGACATCAATTGTCAATGAAATAAGGTCTGCTGTCTTTAGTGTGTGTTATGGTGGCTGGATTTCAGGACCAACACTTGCAGTGAGCAGAGAAGTAAGTCTGGCTTATGGTACGTGAATACTGTGGGGTTTTTTCCAGTTGAAATATGTGTTAATGGGAAGGTTTTGAGCAATTTATTTACACTGCAGATGAAATTGGAAGTTGAGCAGACTTCCTGTATGAAAGTGTCCTATTTTTAGTAAGATAAAAGTGTGATTAATGCTTTCTGTAGCTTGCTTCTCTTACATAAGGCATTTCTAGTTATTGACTTAATGGAGACAAATGGGGCTAGCTGGAAAAAAAGCTATGCAACTTCTCTGTGTAGTGAACAGGCACGATGGTGTTTCTATGTGAGGAAAGGGTTGTATTGCTAGTAATGCTACACTAGCCTGTTAATGTTAGGGAAGACTGGTTTTGCTGTAAATTAACACACGAAGGTTACATATGCATCTGCTGAAATTACAGTATATGATGAAGGACAAAGAACCTCAGTAAGAATGTGAGGCCTGCAGCTTATATGTGAAAGTACTGGAGGATAGACTTAAAGAATAATAATCAGAAAAGAGAATACAATTTTAACAGATACGGTTATAACTGAATTTTTAATAAGCAGGTGTCAAAGTGATGTGATCAGTCTTACGGTCTACTTAGTAGCAATTTGTATTAAGGACATGTCACAAAAATACTTCCTTGCTTTAAATGTGGATGTTTATCTAAAGATGCAGCGCACTTAAAGAACCAGTAAATTTTAGTAGTGTATGTTGTTCTGGAAAACATTGCGAGAAATTAATGTAACAGATCTCTTTAACCAAGTGTTCACTAGGTTGGTTCTTGTAGTTAATAAAACTGACTTGGCTATTTTTGGAAAATTATGTGAATGGAGATGTGTGTGGGTGTTTTGTTTGTTTTCTTTTAACAAAACATTTACCAAAAAAAACCCCCAAACAACACTATATGGGGTGTTTCTTCCTTTTCCTTTTCTATCAGCTATCACTCAGCTATCCTGAACTAAGTTAGTTCCACTAAGCTAGTGGAACTTTGCTTTGGAAGTGGTAGAATATCCTGACACCTGGGAATAGGTTATGTTGTTTCACCAACTGTTGTCATCATAAATCTGGGATGACCAACTGAAGCTCATTTAAGAGATGGAGGAGAATTGAGGGCATAAGGACAATGTGAAAACAGCTCTGTGTAGTTTAAGGATGCAGGTACAGCTGAAGGTGCAAGTGCTGTCAGGGGCATATATTCCAATCAGAATGTTGATCAGTTGGTTTTAATTGTGCTACTGGGCTAGCAGTTAAATGACTGCAAGCAGCAACGTTTTTGCTGTGAAACACAAACTTTGATTCTCTGTTTTGGTTACGTTAGAGACTTCTGTAACCCTTGGAGGACCTACATACACTTCTATGAAGATAATTCTCTGTTGACTTCCCTTGTCAAAGGTGGCAGAATTTCAACTTTTACTGTAATTTGGTCTCTGTAATGTTGCAATGTAAATTTTCTGATATGCTTGTACAGGGATCTGATTTCCAGCTTGGATTTAAAGGGTTGGGGGTGCCATTTGCAGATGGCCAGTCCGTGGAGTGAGACGTAGCAAAAGCTAGAATTGGAAGACATTTTTAGCCTCATGTACTCTCATTTGGTTGTAAGGCTGAACCCTGGGAAGTAGGAAAATGTTTTTATAAAAAGCTGGGTATAATTTTGCATTGTCATAAATTATTCACCTAATAGCACTTAAAATTCCTTCAGGGGCTGACATGTTACTTTATATTTTTGAGCAGCTAATGCTAGACAGGCCTTGCCTTTTTCTTTAGACTGTCATGCTGATGAGAAGCTGCTCCAGTTTTTGTTAAAGCTGCTTAGAAAGAAAAGACTGAGTTTATTCACTGCCATCCTCTTGATTCCTCTAACGCATTTGTTGTCTCCCAAAAATATTTAATATAGACATCTGATATTTTAAAATCAAGAAATGTTCAACATACCACTTCCTCTTCAGATTATTTTAACCTGTTCAAGATAAACATGTATTAAGTGGAAATGAGCTGCCTGTTGTTAGAGTTGATTATTTTTCAGTTACTTCAAATCCATCCTAAAACTACAGCACGCACTCCTTTTCTCACAGTAACTGATATGCAGCTCATAATTCAGAGCTTTTATCTCGGTAGCATTAGTGGACAACAAGTGAATACTTATCCTTTCTACAATGCCCCTGACTAGAGAGGGGCTGGGGAAGAACTGGGAAGTGGTGAGGAAAGAAGCACTTGGCTTTGTGAGCGTTCAACATCGACCATTGTTGCTGTGTCTATCTGCTGTGAATTTGAGCTTTAAATAGATAGAATAATAAAAGTCAGCGTGGAATTCACTTCAGTACTTCCCTGTAGCTGCTGCAGCTTTCTGTGCTGAAAAGATGCTGCTACTCGAATTGGTTTGTTGTAGCATTGCTGATAGGACTAAGATTTATGTGCTTGGTTAAAAACAGTCAGTAGAGTTTTGGATTAGCCTGTGTTGTCGTGGCTCGCGGTTGGACGAGATTCCCCAAATTCTGGTTGTTGGCTGTCTTTTCACAGAATCCCAGAACGTTAGGGATTGGAAGGGACCTCAAAAGCTCATCCAGTCCAATCCCCCTGCCGGAGCAGGAACACCAGATGAGGTTACACAGGAAGGCGTCCAGGCGGGTTTTGAATGTCTGCAGAGAAGGAGACTCCACAACCTCTCTGGGCAGCCTGGGCCAGTGCTCTGTCACCCTCACTGAGAAGAAGTTTCTTCTCCAATTGAAGTGGAACCTCCTGTGTTCCAGCTTGTTCCCATTACCCCTTGTCCTATCATTGTTTGTCACCGAGAAGAGCCTGGCTCCATCCTTGTGACACTCACCCTTTAAATATTTATAAACATGAATGAGGTCTCCCCTCAGTCTCCTCTTTTGCAAACTAAAGAGCCCCAGCTCCCTCAGCTGCTCCTCATAAGGGAGATGCTCCACTCCCTTAATCATCTTTGTAGCCCTACGCTGGTCTCTCTCCAGCAGTTCCCTGTCCTTCTTGAACTTTTCCACCAGGGTGCAGACTGCTAAGCAATTTGTATGCTTTGGAAAACGTCTCCCATCGTGCACAACTCTTGGGAAATGTATTCCAGATAAGTCTCAGGTACAGAGAAACTGCTGTCTTCTAACCTAGTGCCACCCAATGCTGTGGGGACAGGCAGGTTCTTTTAGGGATCCTTGGCAGAACGATGATGGCATTAAATTGTGGCTACAATTAAAGCTTTGTTTTCTTAGGAGGATATTATGATTAGTATAGCACAGGATTTATTAGAATGGCACAGGATTTCTACAAGCAGAAACAATATAGTACAA
Source organism: Mesitornis unicolor (assembly GCF_000695765.1). Taxonomy (NCBI): domain Eukaryota; kingdom Metazoa; phylum Chordata; class Aves; order Mesitornithiformes; family Mesitornithidae; genus Mesitornis; species Mesitornis unicolor. The sequence continues at coordinate 4,465 of NW_010192973.1, read as the reverse complement.
TCAATAAGCAGCATAATACAGAATTTATAGTACACTTTAACTGGAAATTTATAATCACCTGGACCCTCTGCAAATAAGGTCAAATCTTAATATGAGGCTTGTAACAATTATAACCTAGACTTGAAGATCATAGAATCAGAGTCACTCACTCAGTCCTCAGAGGAAGCAGATGGTGGTGAGGGTGTCCCTGGCCACTGGGGAGTCACAATTCTCACTGTCCAGCAGCAGTTCTGGTCCAGGGTCCCACTTAGGACTTGTACGTGCTTGATTGTGTCTGCTTCCCTGTTTGGTGGTGTGGTCATCAACAACCTGGTTGGCCGGGTGCCTGGGACCTTCAAGGCCAGTAAGGAAGGGAGTAACTGTCCTGGCAGCCAGGAATCTTGAGGCTGATAGGGAAGGGAAGAAGGAATCTGTTTGGTTTGTCTGCTTGGTTCACAGGACCTTCAGAGCCTGACAATGAGGGGAAAGGGAACAAATACATGACCTGCTCAGTAGGAATGGCTGGTTGCCCCATAAAATGGTATTAGTTATGCTAAGCGTATTACCAGGGTTTGGGAGCAGGGTGTAGCAGTGATACCCGGTTCAAGAAGTTTTGTTTCAAGCTGAATTATTATCCAGGTAGCTATCTTGAACTTAGCAGCACAAGGTGCTGTAGAGGCCCATAGTACCACCAAGTCCAAAAGGGATTAGACACACAGCTGTCCATGAGCAATGAATAGACAAGAAGGTGCCCTGTGACACGTGTAACATTGTCATGGCTGCTGGATGATGTAAGAGGTTGCAGTTAAAGACTGTCACCTGGCTTTCCTACTCTGTCCCCATAGTTTTGCCTGCTGCCGCTGGCACGGAGTATGTGGACCTCAGCAGGCCCTTGCAGTGAAAGCTTGGAACTCAGAGTAAGTCATCCTTGTCACTGGAACTTGATGGCTTATTTTAAATTTCTTCTGTTTTCACTAATGAGTTGGTCAGACTGTCTAATTTGAAACTGTATGTTGTAAAACTTCTTCACTGTCTTACATGTAAGACTTAAAATCGTTAAATTCCATGTTGGTTGCAAAATAGATGCAAAATGCTTTCTAGGAAGGACAACAGTCAGCCAAACAAATTTGGATGTTGTACCAGTGTTGTGTGTGTCCTTGGTGGTACCCTTGTTGGTGATGATTGATTAATCTTCTGAGTTATGCCCTATCTCTGAGTTAAGTAATATCATTAAGTTAGTCTCTTGCTGGTAATTTCTGGATTATTTTTGACTCTAAAACTTGCTTCCCAGAGCTGCATGTGGTCTATCAACAGCACCTCGCAGTTATAGTTCTGAAATAATCTTACAACTTCCTGGGGAAAATACATCCTCATTTACTGATCTAAATATTGGACTACATGGTATTGTGTTATTTTTAAAGTTCCATTCTGCTTAACAATGTCCTTTATTCTGACAGATCTACTGTCTTTGTAATGTAGAGCCTGGAGGAGGGAGTGGTTTGTTTAAAGGATGATTATAATTTTGAGTGTGTTCAAACTTGGGTTCAAACCAGTGCAGTTTATCCTTTCCCTAGGCTGACTGAGTGCTAGGTTTCGACCATAAAGCAGGCTTTTCAAAGAGGGGCGATGCTTCTGTGAAGAAGTTACTGATTATTGGTCATGTGCAGAACCGAACTGCTAACTGCTGTTGATGGGTCTGATTGTTGGGATATGCAAAATTTACAAACTAAAATCTGGTGATTTGCATGCACTGTGAAATATTCATGGGTGTAAGTAGGGAAAAAAACAAAATTCAGTGGAAACTAATAAAATTCTTGCTGTAACGTGTTAGTAGCTTTGTTTTTAACCAGCTCATACAAATTGTAGAATGAGTCTTTCAGTGGCAGCCCAAAGGCTAATTTAGTCACAGACAACTAGAATATCATTTGCTTGCTGTGTTTTAAGTTATTCAGGAGATGATGGAGAGTAGCAGTGTATACCTGCAGGAGGAGAATTTTCTGTTAGTTTTATAGCCATAGGTATTATACTGAGAGTAGTAAAAAATGCCCTCTCATAGGCTTGCCTAACTATTTTGGTGCCGACAGTCCAGTGACTCTTCCCCTTGAAGGGAGATAACCTTCAAGGAGTATAGGATTAGTGTAGTACCACTCTCATTATACAGATGTAGCTGTTCTCTTATAGGATCGGTCGTTTAGATGATACATTGCTGAGTAAGGTATTTGTATTTATACTTTCAGTAAGACCAAATATGCTTAAAGTTCATTCTGGACAGAAGATGACTGGTCAGTGGCTGGTATGTGCATAAAAGCAAATAAATGAAGTATACCTTGTCATGGTGGTCTGTATAGAAACGTCCTGTGTAGTGGACCACAGGGTGAAAAGAAAGTTGTGCAAGTATTTTGTCCTCTGGTCTACTTCTGGATTTGGATTTTTTTCTTGTTTTGGTGTGGTTTTTTCCCCTTGATAAATGGTATGTTTGGTAAACTGTGATTGAAACATTAGAACTGTGATTTACTGAAATATCAAATTGTGTTGGTTTTATCTTCTTCTTAAGAAATCTACTTTACAGGTGTATATGTGCATCAAGTACATTCCCGTGTAGACACCTTAAAGGTCTGTTCAGATGTTTACTGCTAACATGTAGCCTTGGCTTCACCAGATGCCTCCAAAGAGTTACATATGTGGTAAATGTTCGGGGCGTGCAAGTGCCTCAAAATTCTCTTGAGCAAATACATTTTTTTAAAAACAATAAAACAAAACCTCTGAAAATGCCTTTGGTTTATTTCTGCATGTCAGTCGTCCAACTAAAGAAAGTTTCCTGCTGCTTTACAGGGTTATGCACTCTTAAAATTCAAGGCAACCATCTTGAACTACTCTGACTGGCGTACCAATAAAGTTTACCTTCAAACACCACCTTAACCTGCATTATGTGAAACTGCAAACCATCACGGTGCTGCTACCATTAGGCTTGGAGTATTTAAAACCAGCAGACTTGAATTTTAAGTACATTTGGCATAGAACTTTTTTCCCCAGCTTTGATACTACAGGACATTCAAAAAGACATCTTAAATTTCACTAATTCTTTAGTATCAGTACAGTTTTAGTTCTTAATTACCTCATAAATGCTCTAATGCTAGGATACATCCCTTATATAGGGGTTTGCTCAAGTTTCAGGGGACGCTCCTTGATAACTTCGTGTGCTGCAGGCATCCTGCATTCACAGAATCACAGAACATCAGGGATTGGAAAGGACCTCAAAAGCTCATCCAGTCCAATCCCCCTGCCGGAGCAGGAACACCCAGATGAGGTTACACAGGAAGGCGTCCAGGTGGGTTTTGAATGTCTGCAGAGAAGACATTTGAATGTCTCCACAGCCTCTCTGGGCAGCCTGGGCCATGCTCTGTCACCCTCACTGAGAAGAAGTTTCTTCTCAAATTTAAATTCCCGTTGGCCTGCCAAGGAGGCTGCCCTCTGAGGCTTCATTTTGACAGACTATTTCAGGGACTTTTATTTGCTTTTAGCACTGTCCGTTGCTGTGCTTTGTAGGAGCTTGTCTAAATCCAACTAAACTGGTGTGGTCTTGTTTGTGACGTTTCAAAAACTGTGTTCTCGTTGTTGTACTAATGTACAAGGAGAGGCAAAGCAGAAACAGTAAATCCTGTTGACGATGAAAGACTGGGTTTTCAGACCACTTCTGCTGACTCTTTCGCTAATGTCTGACTGGAACAGCTACTTGATGAGAATTGTGAACACGACTTCAGTGTTGCTTGTATTACAGAAGCTCTACTGTTCAGTGGCTTTTTATTGCTCAGATAAATGTAATGAAACCAGTTTGTATTGGCTAATTGTCTCATTTGCATATATTGTTCTCCAAACAATGTTATTAAAATAAGCAAAGTTCACATACATGTACTTTTCCCCTTGGTGTGCTTCTTATAGAACCCACTTGGAAGCCCTTTTTATTTAAAAGAGGGTACAAACTTGTGTATGATCATAACCTATAGTCATAGGTTTTTCCTAGCCATATACTAAATTCCTTACAAATATTTACATAGTTTAGAGAAGGTGTTTTTCTGCTTAATTTTGAGTAAAGTGTGTATTGTTGGCTCCTTGTATAGGAAAGCACTTCATGGGATGAAAATATGTTCAGTTTGTGCTTTTGACTTGTGAGGGTGCTATTAGAAAGCATAAATAGGAGGAAATAGCCTGCAGTTGAACTATATCTACAGTATATGCTCCTTAAAGCAACTTTGACTGTTTTCCTAAAGATTTTCTTTATTATTTTGGAATCCATATATCCTGTTAATCCAGTGACAGTCCTGATGGTTTCTACAGTCTGAATCATGTAGTCTGTAAAATCACATCTTGACTGAAGGTTTGCTTAATAATAAACAAATAATAAAAAACTGAACTCTCAAACCATGGCAAAGGTGAGTATCTGAATTGTGTAGATACTCAGTTGAGAATTCCCTTTGGCTTTCATGAG
>NW_010192972.1:29815-43200 GCF_000695765.1 Mesitornis unicolor | reverse complement strand
GGGGGCTCGGTGCCCTCACACAGACTGGAGAGCTGGGCCAGGGGCTGCGGTCCCCTTCCGGCCCGGCTCTCTGGCTGACGCCTCCCCTTTGACCCCAGCGATGGTTACAGCCAGGCCCGGCCTAACACAGCGCTAGGCCGCGGCCGCCCCGGGCCCCCATCCCGGGCAGGATCCAGGCCAGCACCTGCCGCCCCCAGATGCAGGCAGCTACCCCTCGTCCACACAGGGGAAAGTCTGGGCTGGTGGGAGGGAGGTCAGGGCATCGAAAGAGCCAGAAAAATCCACTGAAATGTTATATCAATTATATATGAAAAGATGATTGCATTGATTACAAGTAAAGCTTGTCGTCGTAAGAAGGTGGGGAAGGAAAAAAGTTAGTGGGCTGAGACAAAAATCTCCATCTTTACCTCATTTTTCCTTCTTTATTCACTAGTTAACGTGCTTTTCAACTTTGTAGTTAGATGCATCGTCCGACATTTGCAGTTCTCGTAGTTTTTGTCTCGTAGGTTTCTTCTCCTGTTTTTTTTTTTTTTTTTTTAAATCCACAATACTTGAGACAGCTCGTACAATTTCCTGCCTACCACCGTAATCGTGAGGTAGAAAATTGAGAGGCAGATTAATGAATAGTAAGTATTTTAAAAGCAAAAGGACCCTCTCCCAGTAAAACAATGAAACATATGGTTGTTTTCAGTCACGTTCAGTGATTGCCCCCTGCTCTGTTTCCAGACCAGGCAATTTTAGAGAAAGACGAAATACGTTACAGTTCTAAAATTAAAAGTTTATAGATAGATAACTACAGCAAAGTATCTTTACATTTACTGTATTTTGAATTTTAAATTTAATAATATGAGTAAATAAAATACGTAAGAAGGCTTTTTGCAAGAAGTTCATTTTTGTCCTTTGATTTTGGCATCTAATTTCTTGATGGCTATTATCTGCTCATGGATTGCTATGTAGGATGTGCTGTAAAGCAGCAAAAATGTCTTCTTCAGAAAGCTGCCATTATGGGCAGATGTTTTCAGAGGCTAGGGGCTCTGCTGCCACCAGTCTTGGGTCAAACACTTCATTAGGACCCATAAAGTTTAGCAGCACTTTGCTGGTATCAGTTAGTTTACCATCAAAATAGACAAACTGTGCTTATTTAAAGATAGGAAAGAAAAGCAGATCCTCATAGCCAAAGATGGAAAAGGCCTGTTACAGGCTCAAGTACATACACCTTCAAGACCAGTATTTAATCTCCCCCAAAAGAGGATGTATCAAATATTAAACTAGTACTGCTCTTCAGGTTTTTTAAAAGGTCAAGGCATACATTGCTAGGAGCATGGGGTCAGTGCCTGTTAATTTACGTCTGTTACTGCACTTAATACAATTATATAAAGGCTAAGGGCCTATGAATAGAATTGCTGCTTAAGGCCTCTGAGCCTCCTGTATTCCTGTCAGTTAAGGGCTGAGAAATACCTCCAACCATCTGTAAAAAATTGCTTTGTGAATACGGGCCTCATGAAATAATGATTAACACTCTTACCCTCCCCTCCTTCTACCCTCCCTTCCCCCAATTTTTATTAGTATTTGAATCTTTTACAGATCATCTGCACATCAGTTCTCATTCTTTCTCTTTTAAATCTGTTGCCACAAATACATTTGGCTATAATATTTGCATTAGCTGTTGTATGCTGCCATCTCATTTCTGGCTGTAGAGATCGCTCTAATAAAGGACTCACATAAATTAACTTTTATTTTTATTGTTATATTTTCAGGCAAGTTTTGTGATGGTTGTTGTTTGTGTAGCTTTCAGTAACTATCAACTCTTGCTGAAGTGCTAGTAGCTTTTAGATACAGTTTTGGAGGGTTTTTTTACCTAGATATTAAAATAGATACCTTTTGGCTTTGATACTACTAGATACATCCCAGTTTCAGTGGGGGCAGGTTAACACTTTGGTTGGTGTCATGTTGCCACCCCCACCCAAGGAAAAAAAAAGGGACAAAAAGTTATTCTTTCTCTTTCTTTCTCTGAAATATTTTATGGAGATTACTTGGGGAATGCTACCTAGGTTTTGTTGTCTCGCCGACAGTGTCCACACAAGTCTGTTTTGCTAAAATATTCCCAGTGTTGTTATCACCTGTTTAGTATGACCACTGGAACTGCTCTGATAACCAGTAATCCAGTAGGTCCTACAGCACGCTTAGCTGCCACTGCCTTTATCTAACATAATAGTGAAAACCCTGATGAAGCCTAATTAGCAGTAGTAGTGGTAGGAAAGTTTGGCAGATTTATGGTACTGCAGACTTGATAAGCAGTCTGGGGGAAAATACAGGGTGTGGACTTAGCAAACTTCAGAGGGGAGCACTACAGCAGCCAAACTTCATCTGAAATGAGACTATGCTGTTTCACTTTAAGTTCTGTTTGTAAATATAATCTGTTTCCATTTGTAAATATAACCAGGAAAGAGATGCATTTGGACCTGCTGCAGTATCCATGGACATTGTTCAGAGCGGGGAGAAGAAGCTGCACCTTATTTAAATACAGGCAATTTTCTGTATAGGTGACGTAGTGTTGTTTAGGACAGTACACAGAGGCACAGAGTCGGCTGCACGCGTGCATGCACACATACATGCAAAATACATACGTGAATATAAAATTGATTTCTAGCATTTTGTTTTAATCCTGGATAGTGAAGCTTTCTAGTCTGTAGAAAAGAGTTAGAAAACTTGTCCCTGTAAAACTCAAAATTTCACTTAAAAATGAGAAATTACACTTATGTTTTATAGCATATGTGATGCTGTTGTTCAGATGGGTTTCAAAGGATGACAGAAGATGCTTTATTAATTAATATATTTACACCTAGAGAAGTGCATCACAGTGGCATCATGACATGAGTCTCATTTCTGTTACGGCTTTAGTCTCTGTAGAACCTCTCCGGGGTTGGTACACACTGTCTGCTCTGCATGGCTGTCGTATGGCCTCTGGCACAGCTCAGGTGCTTCCTGTGACCCATGTTCCTGTCCCTGTGCAGGTAGCCGTGGGCTGAGCTATATGAGTGGTGACAAGGACCTGAGTTGCGGTACCTATGGTGCCCGTGCTAGTCACCAGGATGCAGCATTAACTGCCTCAGGAGAAAAGGGATGATTCCCTTGAGTCCAGCCAGAGGTGAAGCGTGCCCCCTGCTTTTGTGTAACATTGCCGAGTTGTGGCATTGTTAGTCCTAACGTCTAGGCACCGTGTTGTCCCCTCCCAAGCAGGCATAGATGGGAGACGTGCATAAGAAGAAGGGAGGTGAATTTAGTATTCCATTTATTAGAAGATTCCCCCAACCCCAAAGCTTGTCCTCTGAATTTGACAAATCCCTGTTTTTCTCCTGTTCTTGCTCTCCCACTGCAGCAGCTGTCTCCCAGGAGGTGGCCAGGCTATCTTCCGAAGGCTTCCCCTTTGCTAGCCAGTGGAGGTACTGAAAGGACTGTTCTCACCTTCTCCCCACAGCTGAAAGTGGCCACTCCAGTTGGGCACGTAATTTTTTAAAAAGAGCTTGAAGTAACGTGAGTTTCTAGGCCGAGAGTATAGTAGACAATTTACTAAGAATAAAGTCAGGCTGTGCCCAGAAAAATGTGTTCCATTGTCCCTTATTTTCAGCGAGCTGTAAGTAAACAGTATGGGATAATGCCATGCTAAATAATGTAAGCTATCATGGGCTTCTGCCCGAGCAGACAGGGTTCAACCGCCTGGGAAACCTGAACATTCTCAATCTGTGTGCAGATCTTTCTGAAAAGGGGAATTAAAAAAAAATTACTCTGAGAATTTGGTTGTTTTACATGATGCATTTTCAAAATGAGTGCATGTTGAAAGGAAAAAGAATGGGAAGCAATGGGAAACTGCTATAGAGAAATTACATCTAGTTTTTAGAGGACGTGATTCTTCCATTTTGCTTCCTTGAATTATCTGCCCTCACGTGAACAGTTCTACCAGGTCGGTGTGGGAGGCAGAAAGCTCTGCCGAATCAGGGCCCACCACACTCTTGATCTTATAGCTTTACTGAAGCAAATAAGGTTATTTTCCAACAGAGGAATCGGGACAAGCACTGAAAAACAGGTGCTGTCGTGCAGCCCATCGCATTACAGTCCCAGCTGTGTGGATGTAAGTCAGTGCCTGGGTTGGTGTCCACCCTCAGTGCAAGCAGAAGGAAGGAAAGGAGGAAGTGGCCTAGAAGAGAACGTTTGATCCTGTGCTGAGTGAGTGACACATAGTGTCCACTCCGGAAAAAATATCAGTGTCTCCCAGGAGAGGAGTAAAAACGAAAAGGGCCGGTCGATGAGGAGAGGAGTTGGGGAGAAGTGGCCAGCAGCCATGACACTCTCAGTTATTTAACCTCAATATACAGAATATATATAGTCAGCAGTATTAATTTAACCTAAGTACCAGGAGCTGCAAGCATCCAAAGAAAGACACAAAAGCCAACACAGAGATGTCTCAATGCCCTTGCCTTCCTCTGGAAAGTCTGACTGGGTGACTTGCTAAAATTCTGCATGTCTGGCATAGCTGCCCATGTACTTAGAGGCAAGCTGATGCCAGGTCTCTATCACTTTCTGGTTTCCTTTCGAAATCTCTTTAATTATGTTGTTGTGTTTTAGTTAATTTTCAGCATGTATTCCTATGCTGTTTTGTCATGTTAGAAGAGGCCAGTGATTTAAGAGAAGATAAAATCAGTAGGAGCAGTAGTGGGGAAGAGGGGGAGTTATTTCTCTGTTAGAACAGGAAAAATCCTGACATACCTGTTAGAAGTTCCTGGCTGTGTCAATACATTTGCCAGTTTTGATGCAAACAGATACTCGTTGTTAATTTGCTGTTTGTTGGTACATCTCCAGTACCTGGATGGTGCAGTGAGGGGTTGCCCTGCCCGGGCACAGTTCTCAGCCCTTGCTGTGGAGCTGCTTGTGTGGCCTCCTGCTCCTCAGAGGGGCTCTAGCCCACGTGTCTCAAACATAGGGCCAGGCAGAATTCGTGGTCGGAAGAGGACTTGCATTTCCTCTTGAGGAGGTAGAAAGAGACATCCTAAAGTACGGGGAGAGATGACATGGCTTTGGGGAGTGTCGTTTTTTGGCAATATGTTTGGTAACTTTCTTTTCCTTCCAAATCAGGACGTAAGAAGCCAAAAAAAGAAATGAATTAACACAGTGACTCGTAGGCTTTAAAAAAAAAAATCTGTCCACTGTTGGTTCCCAGACTCGCCCTCATCAAAGCAACGCTTCTCAGTCATCCTCCTTACCCTCACAGGAACATCTGCTGGGGAAGTATGATGCAGCACAGGTAGAGAAATTACTAAATGCAACTCATGATGTGAATGTGGCAAGACAGCTCCTATTTCTCCTATTTCAATCCCCCTTTTATTTTTATTTTTAACTTCCCATTTTCCCCTTATTTCTATTTCATTGTTCTTCCTTCTCCCTTGTCCTGACTCAGGCACACATGCACTGTCTCTCTGTTTTCCTTCCATTGTGTCTCCCAGATTTTCACCCACCTGTCCCTGGAAAGGGCCCTCAGCTTATTCCCCTGCTACCCCGCTCCTCCCGCCTTGTTTCCTATGATGAGTGCTCCTGTTGAACACAGGAGGTGAATATCGGGAGGCAGGGCAGAAGGCAGTGGAGTGAGCCTGAGTCTGAGCATCTAGTTCAGCAGACATGATCACCAGCTGGGTTGGCCACTGTCTTCTGGCACTTGGACGGTCGCAAAGTTCATCACGGAGCAGAGGAAACAGGTGCCAGGGCCTGTCAATGTAAGTGTGAGAAATCTCCCTCTTGGCTGCTGAGTTTGCTGTTAAGGTTCCTTACCTTAATTGCTTCATAGGTAAATGAGTGTGGGGTGTGCTGCTGTGCCTGTTGCACGGGGCTGACGTGGACTTTGCAGGCAGTGTGGCTACATTATAAATGGATTACACATCTGCAGTACATTGCAGACGATGATGGAAATTGCAAAGCATAGAGGTGAGCATGTGCTCCCTGCTTTGTGATAAGTTGAGGCAAGCAAGGGTGGGAGTGAAGAATCGACTACATAAAAATAGGATTTGTTAACCTGTATTCTGCATTTTTGTAGAGAGTTTTGTAAATAATTGTGTGTGCATATGTTCATATGCATGCATTTTTATCATGCAATTGTAGCAAAATGTCAGCCTAACTACAATGAATAAGGAAAACAAGAGGAAGAAAAAAACCCCAACTTTACAACACTGATTTGTATGCTGAACTGTTCTAGTCCATATACTGGCAGGTCACCCCCACCTTCAGCTCTGGGCTTTATTAAGAGGTTGAAGTACTCGGGTATAGTGTGACATAAAAGAACAGGGTGCCAAGTCACTAAGCTGAAACGTTTGGGAGCTCTGCTCAGCAGGCCTGCAGTATCAGGGATGTTATGTTGAAGTGTGACCCTAAAAGTCATCTTGAAGGACCTATGGTAATGACTTCTTAAAGCCTCATGTTCTTTAAAAAAATACACATATTTTAAAAGTATGTTTGTGAGAATGAACAGAAAAAAAAATTATCTTTGTTTTTTTAAATTAAATTAAAAGACTTTATTTTATACTGAATGTCAAAAAGCCAGATACAACTCATTTGTGTTAGTACATGACAGCAAAGAGGTAAAACGGCTAGGATAAGAAGATAAACAAATGATTTTTTTTAATTTTTTTTTTTTTTTACTGTGTAAACTGAACAAAACACAACAGTAGAGAGCCTAGAAAATGGGAAAGCGACATTCCCGTTTCTTGTTTTTTTTAACTTTCCTAAAGTGCTTTCTGGTTTTGCTCTTTAAAATAAAATTAGTGTCAGAAACCATGACTTTTTTACATAATACTTTTTAATTTATGTAATAGTTTTAACTTACTGTAACAGTTATACACTGTATATTTTTAAATTCTCCTTTAGTTTTTCTTACCTGGTATTTGTGAATATTGAAGTCTTTGTGTCTGCGTGCAGACTGTTTTATGGGTGCATGAACTGATGTGTATATGCACATGTGAACATGTCCACAAATACATGTGCTTGCAAACCCATAGTAGAAATAATAACAGCAAAACATGATCCTTTTCTTGATATGTGTGTTTTACAAATATTTAAAGATTATTTACTGATTCACAGGTTTTACTGTACACTGAGAAAATTATTGTTAATTTCCTAAATATTTACTAACTTTCTTAAGGCCTATTCAGTATTAATTATGCTGAAGTACAGGGCAGACTTATTTTATTATATCAAAGTTTATGGAGTCAAGGACATTTTAAGAAAAAAAATGTTTATCGGCCTGCGATTGCCTGCATTTCTGCAACTTGCATTCTTTTTTTTTAACCCCATTTTAACCACAGAGTCAGAAAAATATTTTATGGCTGGCTGTATTCACCAGCAGTCTGTTGTGACACAAAGCTTTGCACATTATTCGCAAACCCAGCAGCTGTTTCTTGAGTAAAGTAACTACATCCTGATCCAGCAAGGGCTTTCCTCTTCCATGCAGTCTTCTAACAGGACTTAGCCTGACCACAATAGGACTCCTCACAGCAGCAAGCACTGCTCAGAGAAGCAGATGCTTGCAAGGAAAGGCCTTTTGTCTTGCACTACTGCATCTGAGATTTTTTTCCCTTCCTTTTCACAATGGGTAAAAATACCTTGATTGTGTTGAAAACCAAGCTCTTGCTGAATTTTGCTTTACTTTTAACTGTCCAGTCGCAGAAGTGGGATAAAGACCTTACAGCCCTCCGTGAAGGTTCTTGGTTTCTATAAATTTCTATTTGTTGTTACTCTGAGCAGTTTCCGTAGGATTTAGTTCTGGCACTGTATGGCTGGCTCTCTGTTCACATGCTTAGTAAACCCATTACCAGTAGATACTCTGGCTCTGTTAATTCACTGCCCCATGCTGCATCTACTCCAGGGCAGAGGGACTATTCAAAGCCTGAGAGGAATATTTGGTTTTCCAGGTCCACTCTGCTCGGGTTGTCAAAACATGAGAGTGGGGGTATTTTTTAATTTATTTTTTTCAGCAGTAGCTATTATTGCCTGAGAACTGAACAGACCTTCCAAACTTGTATCACACAAACCATTGGTACCTTGTTTGTTAGCTTGCTTGCTTCTTTCCTTGTCTGATCATTCATAGTCAAACTAGGCCTTTCTCAATGTAATAGGTTTTAAAAATATATGTATAATGCAGCTATCAAACTGAGAATGGTGATCCTGCAGTTTAGCACTCAGTAAACAAAATATGACCAAGTACTTCTATGCCAATAGAAGTTTAAAGATTCCCAAATGAACAGGAGTGCTGAAACCCTTGTAAGCTGCTATACTATATCTTTTTGCATGAGGCCATCGTTTACTCTTCTGTATGGTTCATGAGATGAAATCAGTTCTGCTCCTACAGTGAGGCCATTAGCAAAACTCCTTGAGACTTGTATACAAAAAATACTGGTTCAGGAGTGATAATTTTTTATTCTGAAGCTGTCATTTGACCTCTTCTTCTGATGCATATTCGTCCCTTTAATTTATTTGTTCAGTTGATATATATTTATATACAGTAGAAACATCACAATTTAGCTATTTTATTTGCTGCCCAAATTTAAGCTGATATTACATGCAAGAAAAGGAATCTTAGAAAAAATCAGGAGAATCTGATGAGATTGAAATGGAATAAAACGTTGTTCTACATAAAATAACATTTATTGCATTTTATCTTTATTTTTTTTCTTTTCACATTAATTTGGGTGCTCTGATCTACAAAAGACCGCAGTCCGTCCATGTCCTCCCTCCTCGCCTCAGTCATGTAACACCCATTAAACATTACTGAACTCAGTGGTACCATATAAGCATGCCCCTCTTGTGTTCCTCACACTCCATATGTGAAATTTCAGGTAACACTGTCCCAGTTAAATAATGGTCATTGCTTTTCACTCTTAATAAACTAAATCAGTCTCTTGATTTATTCCTGTTAGAAGAATTTCTAGTATAAATTTGAACTAGTATAGCAGGACTCTCTATGTGGGGGACTGGGGTATATGTAGGCATATGTGCTTTAAAAAGCCAGGAAAAGTATAGTAACTGAAAATTAATCAAATGAATCTGTCCTCAGTTCGTTTGTTTATAAGGCATTTAGGTAGGTTAATAGAATTTTAAGTTGTTCATGAAACTGCAGTATAGTTCTCCTATGCAGTGAAACAGTTATGCCAGGCAGGGATTTCACAAATTTATTGCTGTTCCAATAGTTGCCTTGAAGATGTGTTTGAACATACATATCTATAAGATCCATACTGCTCACCGAAATAAACTGAATCTGATCCAAATCCCACTGAACTTAAGGGCTGTTTTTTCCCTGAATAGGAATTGTAGCCTCTTTTATTTGTGGTAAGCAGCTGTCATGGTTTTTGTGTGTGCATATGTATTTTATCCATCTCTCTGTCCAAATACAAAACCATATGTTTTGTGTGGTTCTTACTGTGGCTTGATGCATGCATTAGGTAGATGCGTGCATAAGGTTGTACACGAGAAGAATTGTGTAACAGTGGTCTCCATGCACAGATATATGTTTTTTTCTATCTAGGGAATAGGCATAATCTAGACTTCAGTGAAAAACAGCAGATTAATTTTTGCTGCTTTTTTCCATTTTAATTTGTCCTTGAAGGTCAAAATTATTTTGGTGATCACTTCATGTCGTGATTTTTATTTGGAAACAGACTACAATGTCTCTGGCACAGGGACTGAGAAGTCATGAACACGTATCTGAAGTGTCTAACTCACCAAAGGAGATGTGGTTTTTTTTCCATAGTGATGAAGCAAATGTGGGCCAGTTACTTTATTATCCAAATTTTGCTAATGAAGTCCTCTTACTTAATTACAAAGCTAAAAATACTGGTTGCTTTCATAGGTGGACTTTTGCATCTATATGTATCATAGACATTACATTAAGTAGTTGTTATTGAAATTAAATGCTTTTCTATATTGGCTTGCCTTTCCCTGCCACCTAGTTTAGGAGCCTAACCTCAGACAAGCAAGTTTGAAGTTTTAGGCCGTTGTTTTTTGAACCTTATGGATAGTCCTCAAACAATACTTAGTTTTGTATCAGCTTTAACAATAAATGTATGTAGAATCTAACAATTATGAGATACGCCTTTCTGGTGTCCAAGAGGTAACCACAGTTAGGTCTAACGGGTTTCAGGAAAATATGTCAAGAAGGAAACCAGTCACCTTGCTCTCTGTCACTTTGAACAGGCCTGAACAGTATGGAATGTGAGTAACAGAATTTTGGTGGAGCAAATGGAAGATCTTGGATGTAAGGGCTGATGTAGCACAATGAAACGTGCGCATTTGGTCATCTGGGCATCAGCCTCGGGTGAAGCAGATCTGTGCAGTCAGTCACCCACCCCTCTGGCCAGCAGGCGCCTAAGGCAGTGGCAGGGTGTCCGGCCGAGTGGGTGGGCAGGAGAGGGGACATGGATCATGATGCCTAGGCCACCAGCTCGGTGCGTGAGCTGCTGACCTTTAGTCTCAACTAGTTTTTAACTTTAGTGGGCTTTATTATTGTAAGCCAGTAGGTGTGTAACACATGGGAAGTCCCTTGGAGCTGTGGTGGCCAGTGCTGGTCAGCTGAGCCAGCAGCATGCCTCAGTGCCCACAGTGTCGATGCTGGAGCTAACCTGTCCATCGAGAAGGTGCAAGAATGGAGCAAACTGAGCAAACTGCTAAAAATGTAAGAAGGAAACTTAAACATCAGAAAGATACCAAAAATACTTAGGGGCTTTTTTTAAATTAGACGTTCTGAATGCATGTGAATGCAGGCTTGGCTTCCTATTTGAAAGAATATTTGTAATAGCTTAGTTTATTTATTCTGAAGTTAGACAGCATTGTAAGGGGGAGACCTTGAGGATGTTTTAACATAGTTGCTTAAGAACCACATTTGCCAAGTAGAAGTAAGCCCTAATGAAAGTTTTACTTTGTATGTCCTTATTCAAGGGTCTAGGATGTGAGTAAGAGAGTATTTTATAGGGAAAAAAAAGTGTCTGTTAGGCATGATACAGATTCCAAGTGCATGTGTGTAAAGGCCAAATGCAGCTCACTTTCCGTACATTATTTACCATAGTCTTGTTTCCAGTAAATGAAAGTATTTATCTGAGTGGTCAAAGCAGAAACTGGCAGTAAAATGAGCCATGAGTATTATTCCTTTGCATCCTTTGGAAAAAAATAAAATCCAGATTTATAATTAAGCAGAGAACAAACACCAAATAAAAACTTTATTCTGTCGTTTTTGCTATAGCTAGTGAGGAAGTTATTGATAATGTGCATAATGACTGCTACAGCGAATAAAACAAAACCTAATTGCATCTTTATGTAATAGTCAAATCCATATTGCTCGCTCTCCATGAATCTAGTCCTATTACATGTAAGCAGGATCTGGCCCATTGGCTTCATAAGAGAATTCAGATGCATAAAGACAGCGTGTTTTGGCTCAGTCGTATGCAAACAAAAGTCTCCTGCACATTTAGAACCAACGAAACAGGTTTAGGATGAATTTTTTCTATGAATGTAACCCAAAGTAGGAAGGAAAAAATAATTCAATTGAGATAGTAGTGGCAGCTAAATGTTAAACAAGCTTGGATCAGGAAAGAAAATTGTCAGAGCAGCATACTGCCATTTTATCATTCTGTCATCTGTTAATTTAAATGTTAATACATAAATATTAATATTAAGAATATTATTCCTATTTTCATATTTACTCCATAGTAACAGTCATTTTTCCCTTCTTTTTTAAAATTTTGACATGAAAAATAAAAAAAGAAAATTGCTGTTGAGAACAAAGGCTTGAGATTTTTTTCTCCATTTAAACTACTGATTAACACTTTATTTACTAGTCACTTATTGTTGATCAGCTCAGTCATTGCTTTTTATTTTATGTTTTACTTGATATTTCTTTCTGGGTGGTATATGAAGCAGGTTTTGATTTCTGTA
This sequence comes from Mesitornis unicolor, assembly GCF_000695765.1. NCBI lineage: Eukaryota > Metazoa > Chordata > Aves > Mesitornithiformes > Mesitornithidae > Mesitornis > Mesitornis unicolor. The sequence goes on along the minus strand of NW_010192972.1, from coordinate 31,236 downwards.
TTATTCTAATCCTCTATTGCAATGTACGTTACTAATATTTTCCTTAGAAATATCTTGTCTTTCAAGTGAGAGTTTTCTCTCTATAACTTTACATTTCAAAACACTAAATACTCTTTACTGAAGTTTTCTTATTTTGAGCAGTCACTGTTTGGGTCTTCCTTGCAAGCTCGGGGTTTCAGGTTTGAGGCTATAAACACTGTACGTATGAGTAAGTCTAATTTTGTGGGTAGTCTAAGCCAGCAGGACTTCTCAAACAAGTACGTGTTTGCAGGTTTGGGACTTGCAGATATTTGGACAGAGGAGAAGGCAGGGAAAGGTACAGATAGTAAGCTTTATTTTTAATTACCTATACCTGCAGGGATCATCAAGAAATATGACATCATACTTAATGAAATTGGCTGGATTGTCTGGGACACGTAACACTTAAGTGAAACTGTTTGCTTAATTTGGTACCATCAGATAAAGTTAACTCAAATACCTGATACCTTAATCAAATCTAATAATTGTGATTGTTGAAACCTTTGGTCCTGATTTGGTTAAATTTCTAGGTAGCATTCTAACATCTAGAAATCTTCCCATCCAACCATACCTGGTTGAAAAAATTGCAAAACCAGGAATCAGTCTTTAAAATTTGTGGGAGGTCAAAAGGCTTATTAAAGCTGCTATTAGATTACCAGCTTTTTATTTTATTTTATATATATATATAAAAGTTTTTTTAGTTGCTGTGTTTTTTCACTAAGAATTTTGTTCTGATTAGTTAGGCTTTTTTTCCCCCTTCACCCTATCCCTTCCAAACTACAGCCACAAATTAAAAACCAGCTAAGGAAAAGCTACGTGACTGGTTCTTGATACTGCTCCCACTGAATTTAATGGGATCAATATCAGTTTTAGAGATGAGGGGTATGGTGTAAAAGCAGAAGGACAGACGTGCATAAAAAGAACATTTCACAACTCAGAGAATATTTATAACGTAGTGAGAAGCTTGTGCAATGAGGGAAAAGGGATCTGAGAGCATAGTCAATGGTAAATAAGGAGGCCAGAAAAATCAATGTTTTAGAAGCCATGCTTGCAAGTGTGACAAATATATCTACCTGGGAAATGGCAATTAAGTTTTTAATTATAATTGTTTTTACTGTAGTGAAAATTAGGGAAAACTGTGAGGGCCAAATTCTGCCCTTCGATATGCTCATGTATTGCCTGTTGAAATTGAGAGGGAAGATTTTAACATTTCACATCTGACTTGGAACCAAAACAAAAAGACTATTTTCAGATGACTCTGGAGTGACTTCCAGATCAGAAGATCCCAAATTGATCTGCCAATGTATAGAAAGATGATTTCATCGTACAGTGAGAGCAGTCTCTTTGGAGTCAAATGTAATAGCTATTTAACTGTACATAGAAATGACAAATGGTGATTTTGG
>NW_010192972.1:20056-29784 GCF_000695765.1 Mesitornis unicolor | reverse complement strand
CCTGCTGAAAGAGGGAATTTGCTCGTATGTAGAACTTCATGCTACAGACGACTCTCTGCTAAAAGGAGTTACAGCAATATTGTCTGTTGCTCTCTCTTCAAACTACTTCATAATGGCTTTGATCCTTCATCCTGTAAATCACAGGATCATAGAATGCTTGGGTTGGAAAAGACCTTTGAGATCACTGAGTCCAAACATAACCTGTCCACTACTAAACCATGTCTCTAAACATCTCATCTACCCGTCTTTTAAATATCTCCAGGGATGGTGACTCAACCGCTTCCCTGGACAGTCCATTCTAATGCCTGATAACCCTTTCAGAGAAGAATTTTTTCCTAATATCCAATCTGATCCTCCGCTGGCACAACTTGAGGCCATTTCCTGTCGTCCTATCACTTGTTACTTAGGAGAAGAGGGCAACCCTCACCTCACTACAACCTCCTTTCAGGTAGTTGTAGAGGGTGATAAGGTCTACCCTGAGCCTCCTTTTCCTCAGACTAAACAACCCCAGTTCCCTCAGCCACTCTCCATAATTCTTGTGCTCCAGACCCCTCACCAACTTCATTGCCCTTCTCTGGACATGCTCCAGTGTCTCAATGTCCTTCTTTTAGTGAGGGGCCCAAAACTGAACACAGTATTCTAGGTGCGGCCTCACCAGTGCCAAGTACAGAGGAAGGATCACTTCTCTGGTCCTACTGGTCACAGGAGGTGTAGCCCAAATCAATTGCTAGGGTCTGTGATTCAAATAGAGCATTAATAAGCAGGACTTCCAGGTCCTCCTCCAGGCTTCACCTGCTTTTCAGTATAACCCTGGACAGACATCTATTTTTCAAATGGGATGTAGGATTTACATGAACATGTTTCAGCAAAATGGAGGCTTCAGCAAGCAGACACAGTTTTGGGTAGACTGATCCCAGGCAGTTGGTTACTGAATTGCAGAAATCGGCATACACTTGTTTATTCTACTTTGTTCGCTTTTCTTGTGAGTGTAGCTTGGTGATCCCATCTGAATGGCCTGATTGGAAGGTTACTGTCCAGAATAGTTGTTTGCTCCCTCTCCATTGTTAAAAAGGACTCAGAAGAAGAAAGAAGGCAGCCTGCTGTATCAGAAGGCTATGTACAAAGATAGGTAGAAAGGTTTTGGTGGGTCTTCCCAAACCACACTGACCAGAAATCAACTGTCCTTTTTATTTGGCAGACCTCAGCAATGTCAACACCTATTTTTTCTCAGCTGTCTTTAGAGGACCCAGCTAAGCTGCCTATGATGTTTCTTGGCCCTTTGTTGAAGAAGGCAGTCATCAAATCCTTGATTCTTATTTATCTTGCAAAACATTTTACTTATGTGGCTATTGACATATACAACAGTCTTTAAAAATGTCTGAATATAAAGTTCTGATCTTCTCGTTGTCAACCAGGATCAGCTTCCTGAAGACCAGCAATGGGGATGTCCCTGTTAACTCTCACCAGGAAAACAGAAAGAAATGTCACCTGAATGTCTTACATACTGTAGCACCAGAACTGGTCCTTATTGCAGCCTTCCAGTTCCTGAAGGGGTTCTACAGGAAAGTGGGGAGGGACTTTTTACAAGGGCAGGTAGAGATAGAATGAGGGGGAATGGTTTTAAACTGGAAGAGGGTAGATTTAGACTAGATATTAGGAAGAAATTCTTTACTGTGGTAAAGGTGATGGAACACTGGAAGAGATTGCCCAAGGAAGTTGTGGATGTCCCCTCCCTGGAAGTGCTTAAGGTCAGGCTGGATGGGGCTTTGAGCAACCTGGTGCAGTGGGAGGTGTCCCTGCCCATGGCACGGGAGTTGGACTGGATGAGCTTTAAGGTCCCTTCCAACACAAACCATTCTACGATTCTGTAATTTTATGATTCTGACTGACAAAGCTGGTTTCCTATGGTTGTTTCATGCTTTGGTGCAAGTTTTGATGGATGCGTCTCCTGCAGTTGGGACATTCGTAACTGCCCCCTCCTGTGTGGATTCTCTGGTGCCTGATAAGGAATGCACTCACAGCGCAGCCTTTCCCTGCAGCCTGGGAAACCTACAGGTCTCTGTAGTCATGGTGGCCACCTGCTTCCACAAAACTTGTAGGAACTTGATTATCATTGAGGCTTGTATCCGAGTGCCAGGTCTGGCTGCAAACTGGTGATGCAGTTATTGAACCTCCTGATGGTCACTTTCTGTCTCTCTTTTACATGGACACATAGGCACACATACACTTGAACACACAGAGCATGATCATGAGCCTTGTTGCCGTAGGAAACCAGGCTAAAAACAACCAAGGTCAGAAGGCGCGACCCCATTGTTTTCCCTTTGCAGCTCCTTTTTAAAACTCCTAGCACAGGCTTTTTTATTCATTAAATTGGATGTGTTCTTGGATGCTAGGTAATGGAAATGGTACTCGCTGCATGCTAGGCTCTGTTCTGCATGACACTGTGGTGCCTATGGTAGAGTTCGTCCAGCTGCCATCTTTGTGGGGCCTTAGCTCATTCCCTGGTCATTCTTCACTAGATCTGGTAGTTATACTTGGTGCTTTGCTCCCCTGCTTATTGTTGAGAATATCTCCTGTAATCACTTCAATCTCACTGCAGAGTCTTGTCCACCTTGAAAAAGCAGCATCACAGGAACAAGGGTTGTTCTCAAATAGATTTCAATGACCTGCACTGTTTGCTTAAAAGCTGAAAGTGAAGTCATCAGTGGTTAAATATTAAGGAAATCTCTGGTCTAGTTAGGACTAATTCAACCACTATCATCTTTGCTTTAGCATAAATATATATAGTGCATTATGTCTAAACCTTTGTAATACAGAGTTGCTTATGCTGCCTAGCATTTGTGGATGTGAGCCACATTCGTCCTGTGACCAGGGTGATAGGCAACCACCCCTCCAAACTGATGTCTTAGTGATGGAGAAGCAGTCTCTGCTGTCAGTTTGAGCAACTGCTGTAAGTGTCACCAGCTGACAAGCTTTCCCTTTCCTCACCGCAGACCACATTCTCTACCTTTGAGGGTATTGTAGGTGGAAGAACTAACCCTGGGCAGGAGATCTGGTTCAAGAAAGATAGGGGACTACTGGAGAGAGTCCAGTGGAGGGCTATGGAGAGGATTAGGGAACTGGAGTGTCTCTCTTATGAAGAAAGGCTGAGAGAGCTGGGTCTGGAGAAGAGAAGAATGAGGGGGGATCTTATTAATACTTACAAATATTTAAAAGGCAGGTGTCAAGAGGATGGGGCCAGAATCTTTTCAGTGGTGCCGTGCGACAGGATAAGGGGCAGTGGGTGCAAACTGGAACACAGGAAGTTCCATCTGAACATGTAGAAAAACTGTGTTTACTTTGAGGGTGACAGAGCACTGGACCAGGCTGCCCAGAGAGGTTGTGGAGTCTCCTCTGGAGACATTCAAAACCCACCTGGACATGTTCCTGTGTGATCTTCTGTAGGTGATCCTGCTCTGGCAGGGGGGTTGGACTAAGTGATCTTCAGAGGTCACTTCCAACCCCTACCATTCTGTGATACCAGAGACCCCTTATCAGCAGACGTTTACCTTTCTGGTCTTTTATATAGGGTATGTACTTAAAACTGCTTCCAAGAATGGGGTGACTGTGACCAGAGGGATGTGAGGTTAGTGAAAACAGGGGCATGGAACTGCAAAATTTTAAGAATTTCTCTCCCTAGGGGCCATGAAAGTCATGCTTTTGGTAGCTGTTAATGTATAACCTTTCTTTCTTTGGCCCTCCTAGTACAGCAACACAAATGTCTGCTCGTTTGACCAATATGGTTACTTGCGGCAACTTACATGTCTTTTCAGCATGAGCTGTTGCATTCTCTTCCACCTTCTTCTAGCAAATACAATTATGCAGTACAAACCATAAGGAGCAGGAATTAATCTGGGTATGAATGCGTAAAACAACTTAATTACTGATAAAGTGTAGTACATATCCCTCTATCTGTCTCATATGAAAATTAAATTAAGGTGCCTACAAATGAGCACAGTTATTTGGACATATATTTATAATGTAAGAATAAATCCATCTTCTTGTTTTCCTTGCAACTGTTTTAGAAGTTCAGAAACCATAGACCTACTTGGTTATGACTGCCTGTCCCTGTGGCCAGGGTAGGCTTGTTCCTTGCTTGTGATTTTCTACACCTTCACCCATACTTGCTCCTATAGAAGTTCTGTTCTTGGGTAAAATCAGAGAAATTTCAGCCTTGGAAAATATTTCTTCTTGTCCTGCTTGGATGGTCTTTCACTTTGGTGGATGGAAATTGTATCTTAACTGTACATATTGTTTATTAATAATTCCTATGCATTCCAGCTCCTTGCTTGGATTGTCTGGCCATCTGACATAGTGATGATTAGTAAATACCAGTGGCACATAAGTCACACAGATCCTATCTGCATTTCTACATCTTGTCTTGTCAATGCTGCAGAGCAGGGTACCTGAAGTCACTCAGCAGCTGCCTCTGACTCCCTCAGTTTCGTTGGGCCTTCTAGAGACAAAAGCTCTTCTCAGCAGCAAGGGTTTGTTGGGGAGCGGGAAGCCTGCTAGAGCAGTGGTGGGAAATTGTAAAACCTGGAGTACTTCTGGCCACCAACAAAGGCATGGAAAACCTGTTTTCTGAAACTGTCTTTTCCCAGCTTCCCTAGAACCACATTGCTGTCATTACTGGTCGCATACACACGGTTTGAGCTGTTCCTGGCGTGGAGCCATGAAACATTTGTAGTCTGGGAGCTGTGCTGATGTTTTGGTTGATGTTACCGTATCAGCAGAGAAAGGAACTACTAGAATGCAGTTATTTTTAAGAGCCATCTAGGAGATTAAACTTACCATGGAGTGTGTGCCTATCTTCCTGCATGTCTCTCAAATTCTGGGCACATAGCTTTAAAATCCTTAAAGAAAAGGGATCTGGCAGCTCACTGAGAGATATCTCGGAGCTGGCATCATGTATCTTGGAGGCTCACATCACTGGCTGTGTCCATGCTAGTAAATTAAACACATCCTGGACCATTCTCTGACATTGAGGTCAACTGGCACAAAATAGCCAGCATCCATACTATTAAGCTGTCTTGAACTCCAAGACAGGGCAGCCATATGCAAAATGCCTTTTGAGAACAGTGTCTGGCTCATGGTAACTCCCAGCCCACACCCAGGAGCCATTTGGGAAAGTGCTGTTTGGCCCCAGCCTCAGCCATCCCAGGGATCTTCTAGAGACTGGAGAAGAGGTGCCAGCGGTAGTGACCCTGGCTCCATTCAGTGTTTCGGAGGAGGTGTAGCCAGCGCTCTTGCAGTTTACTGAGCCTTTGCCACAGCAACAAGATGGAAGGGTCGATCCTTTTGACAAGGGCTGTGATTCCCTCTTCCTGTCAATCTCTTTGTCTACTCTCTCAGGCCTGAAATTTTATTCTGATTAATGCTGGAATGGCTTACTATTTTCAGCTGTTTAATAGTTTGCTGTTGTGATTGTATTTGATTGTGTTTGAATTTTTGTCTCCCCAAGGATAAGGAAAGGGATTCTATAAATATTATTTTATTTAATTAATAAAAGTCATCTTCTTCTGTAATGTAGTAGGGGAGTGAGGGTGCGCGCTGGGAGAACGACCGGTGCGGACAGAAAGACATTTCTGTTTTTACTGCTGTGCCACCTTTGCCATAGTCCCTGTGCCACTGTTGCCAGAAGCTCTAATGCCACCGCAGAGGACATTGTCTAGCATAAAAATGTTTGCTAAAGCCCCAAAGTATCAAAAGCAGACAATAAATAATTTAATACGTTGTCAGGATATTTTTTGTAACTCACGGTTTACTGCCATAATCCATAGAAACCCCATAGTATGGATCCTACTGAAAGGATGCACTTGGTCAACACGTTTTTTCTTGATTTGGGTGTCCAGACTCTTTTGATCCCTTGTAGGGTCTTCAGCAGAAGAAGATCATGATTATTTTGTGTCACTATAATCTTCCACGGCAAATCTTCTTTCTGAAATGTCCTCTGTACCCTGCTGCAAGCCTTGGTTGAATTTGGCCAGACGTGTTGATAGGGCTTCTACACACTGAGTCGGACCATTTGTCGACAGTGGTCTAGGAAGCATGCTGTTAGCCAGGGAGAAGTCATTTCCTTTTGCTGATTATTTGGTTAACTGAGAAGACTTACTGTTGTTAATAATATTTTACAAATCTACAGGTAAAAATATAAATTAAAACATTTTAATCAGATGCTGGTATTTGTTGGGAGAAATTGGTGATGATACAGTGCCATGTAGAGTCATGATAGTTTATTAAGGTTGTGCTTAAATTCTCAAACTGGTGTGTCTATTCCTAGAGCTATGTTGGATAAGTAAATAAAATGTCTTTGGTATTTTTGCTGTTCTGGGGCATTCTGTTAGACTGATAGTTGGGTGAAATATTCCGTGGGCCAAATGCTGTTTGGTTAACTCATGGGAGCTCATCTGCTTATTTCATCGAGTTAGCCAAGCAAGCTGGCTTTCGTTGTTCGGAAGCTATTCAGAAAGCTGCACTAAATTTTTACTGAGGATCCTCCGCTAATGTGGGTGCCTCTTCCATGCTTAAATCAATGGGAAACCTGTGGGAAAGTCAGAAGGGATGGCACTGAGTTTGCAACGTTTTAGGGCTTACAAACAAGTCCTTGGAGGGGGCGCATGCACAAGGTAGACAGAACCAAAGTCCAATACACCCCAGACGGCATTAAGTAATATCCAGGGCTGTTTCTTACCCTGTGTTGGATATATCTGGGGCTTCGGTGGATAGAAGGAGTCATGCATATACAGCGTTGGAATGATTATGTTCTAAACTACAAATTTTAGAGTAGTTTTAACAAATGTTCTATTCATCTGTAAAATCTGGAAATGTAGTCTGTCAATGGAGGTTGGTACATAAAGTCTGATGACTGTTGAAAAAAATTGTGAACTTTTGTTTGAATATAACTATTTGTTTTGATGGTAATTGAGGCAATTCCTTCACTTTCCACAAACATTCATTAGAATGATATTCTGTAGAAAAACTGTCACATGCAGTGATGCATTTCTGTATCCATACGAATGCCTGAACTGGAAGTCTGCGTGCAGCTCTTAAGGAAGCCTTTGATGGGTTGTAAATTTACCAACTAAGGGTAAAAAAAATGTTGTCAGGTGATTTGGGTGACCAACAACCTCTTATAAATACTAATCTATGAGTGGTGAACTCCAAAAATACACAAAGCAGTCATTTTAGTGAATAGCTTGTGAGCAATCTCATGGGCAGAAATATGTTGGCAATTACTCATTCAATAATTTGTGAAAAATATGTCTGCTCATTGACATTTTGGAAAAAAAAAAGATAAATCTCGTAAATGCATTGCGGGAAATATCTTGCCAGCTAACAACGCAAAACACATGACTCCACTTACAAATGTTTAACCTTCTGAACTTGTGATATTCCTTGTCGGAAGAGGTCTGTCTAGAGGTACAGGCCGCACCGGTTCCCTGAACAGCAGGAACGTAACACCAGAGTTGCAACACAATTCGAAAAAAAAACCAACCCACACCTATGTGGGTGGCTTGGTCCCAGTCTGAAATTTGCAGCTGGCGGGTGTTCATAAACAAAATTTCAAATTCTTATACTTGGATATATTAAAAAAATGGATTGCGATTTGAGCTTTGGAATAAGATGAACTTCTGAAGGCTGTTGTGCTTGTGCATTAGGGATCCTAGTGTGTATTTGAAAAGGCAGTTACTGGCAGTCATTATTTCAGACACCTCTGCTGACCACATAAGGTGTGGAGGCTGATCCAGGACACTTTATGGTTTGTGGTCTGTGATCTGCTGCAGCTGTACCATTTATGAAGGCCCATTCCAGCATCACCTTAGGCCATCAGGAATATCAGTTCTCCCACGCTGCTCCTCTGTAACATGCTTTAGAGGTTCAAAGGAGGTTGATTTTTCTGTGGCTTCTTCTTCCTTTTATGTCTTTGCTGAAACTTCCAACAAGGAAGGTCATTTTTAAAGGTATCTTTTTGTGACGTTGACATGGGACTTGAATTGAGACTGACAGATTCATTCCATGCAGAATACATGAATAGTGCTTGCAACCTCTGGTCTGTATGTGCCTGCACTGATTTCAGATTGGTAGCTTAGCTGGCATAGCTACTTCCAATTTCTTTTTTTCAAGGTTATTTGTACCATTTCAGCCTCAGCCTAGAAGTGACTGGACAACAGACCCCATCATGTACAGACACAGAGCCCTTCGTAGACTCCTTTTCTAGTTTTGGGTTTGTTGGGGTTTTTTTTTTGTAAATAAAGCTTGCTGACACTATTGTTTATTTTTTTACTATTTTCTCATTAAAATCCACTAAAGCACTCATATTACTCAAATAATTTCATACTTACTAAAATTTCTTCTGGTGCTCAAGTATGCAATGGCTACCCTAGCATAGGCAAACCAATATCCTTCCATTATAATTTAATGGTACATCAGCGTTAAAATGACTTTGATTTGTGTGCCCATCTTTCAAAATATTCCAAAAGCAATTTATGCTATTAAGAAATTTTGGGTTTATATTTTATACAGTTAAAAAGTATGGAGAACTCTGAAACCCTTTGCATTCAAGGCCAGTTAAATGAAAATACAGCAAAAACCGCATGCCACAATAGGTACCTTACAAATAATTTGTTTGTCTGTCAGTTGGATCTGTCTTGCCATGGAAATAGCAGTTAAAAGGGACAACTGAGGGAAGATGTTTCTAGCTTTAGATTTTGTTTGGAAATAAAACAACCGAAGATGGGTAAAGATATTTCATTGAACTTTATCCTGAAATACAAAATGCTTTGGTTTATATTTTTAGATTTCAGATTTCCTGTGAATTATTTGCTGCCCAAAACCAAATCAGGGCTTTTTCTGGTACATGTTAGTTTTAATTTTTTAATTACTAAGTAATAGAAAATGAATCCTGTTCATTGTAGACAGGTGGCCTGTACTGCAATGTAGAAAGCAAACGATGACCTGAAAGTTAGAGAGACTGAAAACAGCAACAAAATTTAATATAAAATGACTACTGAAATTGCTAAGAATCTGTGTTTTGAGGCAGCCTTTAAGCCTGTCACGATTCAATTCAACTTTTAAGTTTTTTTTATAAGCGTTCAGTGATGAAACTGAATTAAGCGCTCCCAGCAACTCTGATAATGCTGATGTTCCTGGCCTGAAATACCCAATGTTTTGTCGCAGCCCTTCCCCCCGCATGGCGCGCGTTAGGGCACCTCGCCCTGTTATCAGTGTCCCTCTCGTTCTGGCCCCATTCTTCTGTCAGTTAATGGGGATTCCAGTAGAGGTTTTTGTGAGAACACGGGTTGTCCCTCTTTCTCAGGATTTCTTTCCTCAAAAAAACAGTAACTTTGCACAATGCCTGATTGGTTTGGAGGGGTTGTTTATGGTAACTACTTGAGTTCAGTGGTGGTTTTGTATTTTCTTTTATTGTTGCTAATTTGAATTTATTTTAAAAAGGGGAATTAAATTACCCAGACAGGAAGATGTTGATGCAAATTTCCTAACTGCTAAGATAATAAGATTGAAATTAGGAGCCTGTACATATCTTCAAGAAGCATCAAAAATACATAACTACAATTTAGGGACCTTAGAAAAATTTCAGTTTTAACAGAAATGTGATTCCTTGACTTGCTTAGTTCAAGTCTGTATTTTAAATGCCGTGACCAAGACTGAAAAGCTCTTTGCTGCCT
>NW_010192972.1:7515-20025 GCF_000695765.1 Mesitornis unicolor | reverse complement strand
CAGGATTGTATTGAACCCTTCCCAAGAACAACATCCTGCAACAGACTTCTCCCCATTTTCTCCAGATGATCTCACAGACTCCAAAACCAAGCACTGTGAGGATTACACTTTACAGCCCATTCCACCATACATCTTCTTACTTGGAATTCTTACTATGTAATTTTACCTGGAAATTTTGTCAGGGAGTTTGAACAGCAAAACTTATGCTAGGGAGGAGTTGTAACATGTACTACCACACACATACATGCATGCAACTATTTTACAGCTCAAGAAGCATGAAGTCCATCTCCGAGACTAGCACTTTTTAACCAATTGAATGCTACACAAATATAGCACATCTATTATTTGTTTCTCCTTTCGTGTACAGCTCACAGTGAATATTCAACCCAAAGGATCTTGAAGTGCTTTACAAATTACGTATGTACAGGAATTCCTTCCACACTGAAATGCCCAGGCTTAGAGGGTGGGCTGCAGCCAAGAAAATAATCAGCTTACAGCACACTGCATAATGTGTGTGAACTACACAATGTGTGTAAGGGTAATTCTGGCCAAGGGCGTATCAGACAGTACATCTCACAGTGCATCCTACTAGAAAATACTAGTATTTAAAGGCTATATTTAAAATAAAAAGCTAACAACAACACTCTTCAAGGACAGTCATTATGATCCATTAAGTTTTTGTTTATATATATATATATTTATATACTTTCATACAATTAAAGTGTTGATTTATCATAGGCATCCCTAAAACTTGTCTGTTTTCATAACTATATTCCTTTAAGCAACAGGTTTTAATAACTGATGATGGAAGTAGAAGAAACTTGACTTACACATCTGAGAGGACAGTATACTTCTATACTGACTGATGATTATGACTTACAGGTCGAAGTACCAGCCCATACACAGACTGTCTAGTATAAACTGTGAGCTCGATGGTGAAATGTGTGTGTCCATTTATTTTTTAAATACTACAGCAACCACTACCTGATTCTTGTTACTTACTGCTGCCAGCTTGGACATCACCAAACGTTTTACCAAGATTATTTGAGGAATAATCTCTTTTAAATGAAAAATAAATAAATAAAAGAAAGAAGAAGAACTCTTAACAAAAACCTAAGGCTTTTTTTTCCATTTAACAAATGAGAAACCATCACACAGTTACACAGTATGGCTTTACCTGTAATGCATGGTGAGCCATGAGTTAATATTTACTGTCAAAGCCGAGTGGCATAACGGCAGCTACCAAGCATGTTCTCTGGCTGGACTTATCCTTCAGATTGCTTTTAGGGTAGGGGTAGCCAGTTGTTGTGGAACTATACAACCCCACCATAGTGGAATGAAACATGGTTGTCCCATGGCACCCATGGCAGTTTTATTGTTGGCTTGTAACTATAAGGAGGACAGCAATGCTTATAACCCCTCCAGTGGTACCAGAGTCTTCTATTACAGTAGTCTTTTCGTAGGAGACCTTCGATAAATGCTCCAGTGTCCTGGGCAGAAAAATACGTTGACTACTACCTTGACCTTCCTACCAGTGTGAAGAGAAGGGGCATTGTTAACCTTCATCTTCACCACAGTTCTTGCTTTCTAGGTAATTCAACTTAGCTTCTCTAAGGTGTTTCCCTTGCTTTCTCTTCTTCTTTCATTCTCCACATCTCCACACTGGCTCCCAGGATGCCTCTGTTCTCGAAATGATTACACCAACTCTCAGTTAATTTTGCTGCTCACGTACTGTCTTTCTGCAGATTGCTCAGGACAGGTTTCTTCTGCAGATTCTTTCAGAGGAGATCTACCAATGAAATGTCAATGATAACAGGTTGAAAAGGATGATAATATAAAATGGCAAGGAATATGTGGAACCAAACAGCAATCACTGGCAGTCACCTGCAGAAAACCTTTGCACTGCCCAAGCATCACCACTCTGTTTCTCCCTTTTCCTCATGCCCCCTGAGGTATGTTTTGGATTAGTCTAATTTAGAACATCGGCTTCTTAGCAACAGATTTCTTTATATTTTTGCCTGTACTGGGGTATATGTATGTATGGCACCATATCAGTAACAATAGGAAAGGCATCAGCACAGGTCCTTTAGCTCAAATTTGTGCATACTAAACAAGAGATTCATTGTTTCTGCTCTTCCATGCTTTGATTTTCAAGTCAGATCACTCATGACAAGGTTGCAGGTGGAAAGACATACTTTGGAATAAAACTTGAAGTAAAGTGGGGAAAGAAGAACTTTATAAATGTAATCCAAACAGTTATTTAATAGCTGATACTTTTGCTTCTCTTGTCTCACTGCTGAAGAATACAAGCAGCTCATAAAGAGAAAGAGGCATACTTGATGGGCAAAAGTAGCTGATTTTTTTCTGAAAAATAGGGACTTCTCCCTGGAATGTACAGAAGTAGCGGTATGTACACATTAAAGTGTGCCTGCATTTATTGCACTTTGTGTCTTTGAAATGTTACGTGTCTCTATGAAAGGAAAACAAAAAGGAAGAAAAAAAAAAGATGGTTCACGTTCAAATAACATTCCAGACTGATTTGGGAAGAGGTTAATATGAAAATGTTTACACAGGACGCAAATGCCTACGTGATGTGTGTGCTGTCAGAGTAACCATGCATGTGTTCTCTCTGTGTGTGTCTGTGCATGTGCACTTGGCATTTTTACTTTTTGTGTCTGTGTCAAATAGTTGTTTCTGTATTTTTGTATTTATTTGTATGTGTGTCTGTCTGGACATACATAAAATCCATTTTAAAGGTTCTTCCAAGTCAGTGTAAGGTGTAAGTATATCCATTTAGCTGTGTCTGTCAATGCTGTTAACGAAAGGATACACATGCTTGAGTTCATACTACATATACTAGTCAGGACCTGTGCTTATCTTATCATATTTGTATGCATGCACTCATGGAGACGTGGGTAACTTTTCTAGAGAGCTGGTGTATCTCTGTGCAGTAGTATGTGTTTTTGTGTCTGTGTCAAATAGTTGTTTCTGTATTTTTGTATTTATTTGTATGTGTGTCTGTCTGGACATACATAAAATCCATTTTAAAGGTTCTTCCAAGTCAGTGTAAGGTGTAAGTATATCCATTTAGCTGTGTCTGTCAATGCTGTTAACGAAAGGATACACATGCTTGAGTTCATACTACATATGCTAGTCAGGACCTGTGCTTATCTATCATATTTGTATGCATGCACTCATGGAGATGTGGATAACTTTTCTAGAGAGCTGGTATATCTCTGTGCAATAGTATGTGTGCAAGGGAAGTGCATTTGTGCTCGTTTGCAGACATTCAATATGTTCCTAGTGTACAGCATGCTGACCACTGAGTACTTATGACAACATCAGGGTCAGTAATAATTGCTAATGTGAAAGATATTTTAATTTATCAGGTCAATAATGTCCATATTCTTACACAAAACTGACTCTTTTTTCTCTCATCCACACACACACACACACACACAAATCAGAATTACAATACTATGAGAGCAGTGATCTTTGTTTTTTAAGGGAATGCAGAATATGGCCAAGACTGGTTTTGATAGTTGAGGTTTTTTTAAATTTTTGCTTCATGTTTAGAAATGCAAATCTTTAGATTTCTGATCCCAGGCTTGGAAATTGCATCCCTGGTATATATTTTATGGGCTATTTGTAGCTGTCTGGTAAGCCAAAGCAAAGGAATGTATCCATCAATTGTTCTGTCTAGTTAATTTGTTAATTGAAGCAACCTTCCTGAAGATCTCCTTGGGAGAATTTCCTACAGCTTGGTAAAGAACCAGGAATTATTATTATTATTTTTATGGTAACAGAAAAAAAAATCAGTCTCCAATACCTTGAGTAAAAATAAGGACCTGATTTTTCACTGGTTCATCTAATAATTCAGGCCCATGCAAAGTAAGTGCAAAACGGTGTCTACACCTTATTTTTCTTACCTGAGTCTTGAAACATGATTCCCTAATACGACACAGGGTACCAGCATGGTGAAACGGGTCCACTTTGCTTATGCAGAACTGAGTATACAAGGGGCAAGACAGCAGAAAATAAGGGCATAGGGGCCTGTCCCAATTCCCCTGAAGCAAATGGGAGCTGGATTAAGCCTAAATCTCTAATTACATAGGGGTAATAGTCTATCAGAACTCCTACTGAAGCCAAAGGGAGTTGGATCAAGCCCAAGACTCTAATTGCATTTTTCCTTGCCATTTTTGTTCATATATTTTGTTTACTCTGGCTCATCGTTACATTATTTTGTAATTATTATGATGGGATTAGTGGCCATTAAATATCTGATTTCTGAATGGTATAACTTCTTCCTAGTCACTGATTTCGTTGGTGTGTGTCAGAAAGCTTTGTACATTCTGGAGGTTATAGCAAGATATAGATGAATTTATCTAATGATTGAAATGGGTTGAGGCTTATACATTTCCTACCAGCCCTTCAAAGAGCCATGCTACTTTACTATATACAGAAAACAATATAGTGCAAGGCTACACCAGGACTTTCTTCTCCTCTTTTTCATCCTGGTGTTCATACCAATATCTTTGAATTTCCACTGTGAAGACTGGATTTACCTAAGGATATGCTAGCTATTATGTGGAGAAAGTTTCCGTGATACCCGTTGTTTTGGAGCACCCCAGCACATTTGTTCAGTTTATTCAATACCAGATTTCCTCCTGCTCTTCTGAGATTAACTCTGCAGTGGTTTCAACATGTCATCTACAGTACAGATGTTTGGGGGTTTTCTTGTATCCCATCCCCAAACATTACAGTTGTAGAGTAAGAAGAGAGTTACAACACATAGCAGGCAAGGAGAAGTGTACTCGCCCTTCCAGCGGTATACTGACTGCACCATACTGGCAGTGTTAAAACTGAAGGACTGTATAGAGACCCTGGTACATGATGGGAATTCTCACTGACGACAGTAGAAGCGGCATCGGTCTAGGCAGGAGTCCAGGTAGATGACATCAGTGCGGGTTGGAAAACATCAAAGGAGGAAAGATATGCTGGGCATTTCTGCAGTTATTCTTCACGACGTAGCTCTACTTAGTCGTCCATTAATAATGTCCTGAGACAGATGGGCACTGCTTTATTTTGGAGATTTTATTGATTTGTCCTAATTTGTACTTCTAATTTGAGACCCTAAAATAAAAGCTCACAATTAGGGGAGGACTTCATCCAACACAGGTGTAGAGTTCTGGAACAGCTTTCTTACAGGAGCAGTGGAAACAAGCAAGCAAACTACCTGTGGATTTTGATTAAGTAATGAAATGCATTTACAGAACAAAGTTCTCCAAAACCGGAGGGCTTTACTCATCAACATAGGAGATCCCATCCCCTCTAAGTTCCACAGTATCTATCTGGGGAGCTGTGAAGGAGATAATCATCAATACACTGTGTTAGGACATGGTGAATCACTGATATATCTGTTCGTTGCTTTCTGGCACAAAGGGACTTTGGCCAATTTGGAGTTGTTCTGTTCCCAATTAATGTATTTTTGGCTACAGCAGAGGTACAGAAACTTTGAACCAAATAGTGGAAGACATGTCTGTCAATTAAACTATCCAGGAGATGTATTGGTAAGTGACCTTAAGTTAGAGAGATATAAAGTCTAAGTAACCTCAGTCACTTCACTGGAGTCATTCAAGACTTAAACTGACAGAAAAAAGGAAGGAATGTCTTCCTTGCTGCATCCCTTTTATCCTGGTTAGAATCACAGCCTCCGCTTGTATCTCCTATCTGCTGTAGGAAATATGGTTTTCTTTCAAACTGAACAGTATTTGGGTGTTTAGCTCACTTGACATAGTCTCTGTCAAAGAAGAACATTTTTTGTTTGAACTTACAGGCCTAGTTTGCAATATTTCTAATATGCGCATTAAAATCCATAGGGCTACATCACATTGTAGTTCTAGCACACCATTTTTAAGACCGAGAGGGACATTTGCTTAAGAACAAACAGGGTGAAGTAGTTCATGATAAACAACAGCAAAATATCTAAAAATAGATCTGGCTATCTAGTTTAAAATGATTTTTTTTCTTACATTCGTGATGAAGATTAGTTAGAAATGTTTACATGATTTTGAAAAAAGAGTATTACAAGACCATTTTGGCCACTAGATGCTTGCTGCCCTGGGCTGCGCAGAGCCTGGGGATTGAAGGAGGTGGAGGAGTAAGCTGGCCAGTCCAGCTTCACCGTTCAGCACAACCAAAGTGCACTGACAATCGGGTACTACAAGCTGTGAAATGCAAGTGAACTTGTAAAAATTGCTCTCTTTAGCAGTTCAGTGTGCTGTTGGTAACAAAGGTAAGGAAGCTATTTAAAACATATACCTTAACTAAAACATTTACCTTAGCACTGCTTTTGAAAAAAGCAGTATAAAAATACCTGTCAAATCACTTTTAAAAGATCGATTCTGGTTTGCCATGAGAGAGGAAAACAGGTACTGGATGAGGAGACAGTTTCATCGCTGGGGACTGATATAAAGGTAAGCAGGTCTTCTCTGTATAACTTTAATGATAAGGTTCCTCCTTCCCTCATTGTTCAACAAATGCAAAGGATGATACACCTCCATCCTGTGAAGTTAGTGCAGTTTTGGGTGGGTTCAGAAAGGCTGGCTCTGGCAGAATTCTGCTGGAAAGGGGAAAAGTGCAGGTTCTGTAACACAGCTTTTGTAAGTAACTACTTAAATTATGTGTAATTCAGCAGCTAAGCATTTCCTTAAACACTAACATCAAGATGCAGGCTAAACAGTAAATAATATGAAAACATTGTGTTAGTGAAAAACTTCTCTTTCCTAATATAAAAAAATTGAGAAAATACATAGTTGTGTACATGCAAAACTGATTCTTCTGCAGCGTGCAGACAGCACTCTGCAGGTTTGGGCTAGGGCTCTGTGTAGGTGACATGTTGGCCTTCAGCAGAGGGAGTGATTTCAGAGAGTTAAGTAGTAACTTTTTAAACAGGTTATTACCCACATGTCAACCCTCAGGATCTCCAAATTAAGGTCATCTTGGTGCCTCTCACAATGTTTATTGCAAATCTCTGTACTCCAGTCATAAGAGATCATGGTGCTTTACTAGGCAGACTGAAGTCCCACTCTCTGTCTCGTGCAGGTAGTTTGGCAGAGCTAGACTGATAAAAGTACATGTAATAGGCTTTAATCCTTACTGGCATACATGAGAGAAACTACTAAAATCATTGCAGCTGCAGATGTTAAGGGCAGTAACTTTGGCTTCAGTTTGTCAGTAAAATGTGGAGAGCTTTACTTTTAAAATCTCTTCAAGTTTTCCATCACGTGTCAGTACCGTGTACTGTGTAACTCTAGTCTAACAGATTGCATCTGTATGTAGGGAACTGAATGCATGTGCTAGGAATTAGTAGTTTTTTGCAGTCACTCTTCTGGAAGACATGTGCCATAAACCTGCAGCAAAGAGTTAACTGATCACAGAAGAGGTGCTGACCTCTGGATTTCAGCAGAGCAGACCCCAAGAAACCTCGAGAGCAGACCCCAGAAGGATGGTGCAGGCATCATGCACTGGGGTTTCAGTTGTGTTCTTTTAAAAAAACAGTAAACAGCCGTTGACTTTAGTGGAAAAAGTGTAATAAAATGGATATGCTTAATGCAGGATGTTTTAACTTTTCAGAAGGTAGTCCTTACTCCTCTCTTACCCATTTGGTCCTCTGGGCTAGCCACTTGAATGGCAGGCTTTTTTTTGCAGCTGAAGAAGTGATAGCACAGCAAAGACGATGTACCTGAGATGGGGCAGTCGGTGAGAGGGCTACGCAAAAGAGCCCTGGAATGAGCAGCAGACCAAGTTGTGACCATCAGATTCTGCTTAAGCTATAGACCTTTTAAAAAGTGAAATCTGGAATTAAGATGTTTGGTTAACCCTTTGGAAGTGGGGACTTTCAAAAGAGAGGGTGGTGTGTCTAGGGAAGCACTAATGTATCATGATGTGCCATGAAAGGGCTAATAAAGGGTAAAATCAGCAACTCCATGGGTCGTAATACCTTTGGAGCAGATACTCTTTTAAAGCAGACTAACTCTTTTCATATCTTGTAATAGTTGCCTCCCATGTATAAAAGTACCTTTTTTAATTTAAATAATTGTATTTATTAATTAATTATGGGCTCAGAACTTGAACTTGCTTTGTTTGCAATTATAGAAATACTCAAAATCACCTGAACAGCACTAATTTCTTTTTATTACTAATGCATTTTTTAATTATTTAGAAGTTAAAAATAGGACAGTTTAGGATTACATTTTAAGTAAGTTTCATGTCTCGTTTAAATAAAAGTTTGTTAAACATCTAGACTGAAATTTTAAATGTCCTGTTTTAATTCAGTGAGGCAAGTTTTGACTCATAGAAGGGTAATTCTGGATAGAAGTGTCATCAAAGCTTTATTTTTGGCAACAGCTTTACAAAATGACACAAGGTGTAGTCTTCTACCTTGTGTAGTTTCAAGCTCTTGCTCTGCCGAAAGTGCTCCCGATTTCCCTGAATCAGGCCCCTCACTATCTTTGTCACCTCAGATGGAGCCATCAGTGTCTCTCCATAACAAAAACCTTATTAACCCTTCCCTGCCCGGCACCTTCTCAAAGTCTTGCTTCGGTTCCAGCAACTCGAAGAACCAGCAGTGGAAAGCTTTGCTGCTTGGTTTCGTTAGTCTTTACCGAGCCATCTTGATTTAACTGCTTTTTTTTGGAGAAAGTAGAGGAGTTTTCACCAATTCTACCTCTCCTCACCCAGTTCAACACTGTCTCTATTTGCTGGGAAAATTTCTTGCCAAGTTGCTTATTTTTTGGAGGGGAGAGGGAAAGCCTACGGCTTAACAGCATATAGACCAGAGACATCAAGATCTCAGCTAAAATGGAAGTACTAACTTTTCACAACTGTTTGCTAGCAGGAGGGTGCAGCACGAAGGCATGATGCCGACTAACTTTCCGTGCCTTTCCGTTGCCCCCTCGACTTGACACCTGCAGGTTTGTGGATCGGAAGCCACCTTTCAGCCCTGCTTTTGCTGGTGCCCCCGATCCCGGTCCCGAGCCTAAGGGGGAACCTGTGTGCCTGGGACCACCCGAGGCTGGGAGGCTCCTCCGAGTCCTGCTCTGGCTCTGCACCATGCTCTGCTTTTTAGGTTCAGAGTCCTTTTTACATGAGGCTAAACTGCACTGCTTACTGAAGGAGCTTTTAAGTCCTGGGGGCTAAATCTAAACAATTATTTCCAGAATTATTTTGTCTGTTAAAATAGCTTCTATAAACATCAGAACTAAAGGTGCTTCTTCCTTTTTTTTTAACAGAAAAATCTCTGGTGGATATTTGGAGGCTAAATTCTACAACCTCTAGTGATTATTCATGCATATTCATGAAAATAATCTCAAGGAACTCAATAGGAATATTTTTGTGCATCAGGATTATTCCCAGGAGGGCAGGTCAGTATAATACAGCCTCAGTAGAACCTCAAGTTAATAATGCTGCAGTGCTTCCTCTCATAGTACCTGGCTTTCAGAGCTAAGTTTTGAAAGCAATAAATCAAAAGTAAAAGTTAAAACTTGTAACTGCATGTTTCCAAATGCAGTATACATCAAACAGCATTAAGTATTTCAAATGAATTAAAAAAACAAGTAATCAAAAAAGGCCTTTAGCTGTAGTTTTGTTTGGGTTTCTTTTCTCAGATGTTTGGGATCTGCTATAATCAGTTCTACAAAAATTAAAATCTCCAGGACAAGCAGCTTGAATCTTTAACTAAATAAACAAAATGTTGAAAAGTACTAGAGTTTTTTTAAGGAATGAAATTGGTGATTAGATTTGTAACAATAATTTGCAAATTTAACTTGAAACCCAGCTTTTTCTTCCAGATGAGGGAGAACCAGAAGTAGCCAGAACATTCAGAAAAGGTAACTATAGAAGCTTTGAAAGCTGCTTTGATAACATACTGTCTTCCACAAACATTATTTTCACATAATCATAAAACCCATATTTTCAATATTAAGAGAAATCTCATACGGGTCTTTTGACCTCCATAGTTAACCTAGGCAAAATACCTCCTGCCCTTAAATGTACTGCCTGGAAATTACTTTTGCCTGGCAAAACCAAAAGAGGGTTTAGCTTTATAGAGCCTTTGTGTGTATCACATCTTGTGAAAGATTGACATACAGAGACAGGTTCACTTAATTATCTAGAATTCAGACTTGAAGGAAATTAAAAATTAGAATAGATTAAAATTTAGGGAAAACACTATAGGACTACAGTCATCAGCTGGATAATTTCAATTGGCAGCTTTTTTTAAAGGGAATATTTATACAAAATGGCATCCAGTTGAAAAATAATTTTCAGGGAAGATATTTTCTTATATTATGTTCTGGGAAGTCAGACTCATAATAGCCAAAGTACTACGCAATATGCGGCTAAATATAAAACAAAGTAAGCACAGTTATCTAATATAGATATAAATACAAGTATTTGTGAAATCTATTTAGAGCAAGGGTGGGGTGTTCTGTACATTAATATACAGAGGAAAAAGCTGAAGTGGGAATATTGTATACTTTAGCCAAAATGTCAGCTAAATATTTTTTCCTTTTGCTGGATTCATTTCCTAAAAGTAATTTCAAAAAAAGATTTAAATTATCAAATATGTCCAAAGAGTAAACATACCTAATTGTTACCAGATTCATATGGTAAAAGTTAGGAGACAACTGAATTTTAAATTCCTGTGGACTGATCCTGCTCTCCTTAAATCACCAGTAAAATTCCTTTTGGCTTCAAAGGGAGCTAAATTTCATACGAGCTTTTAAAATATGATTTATTAACTCTTCAGTATTTTGTTAAAGAATGAAACGTCACCATTTCTTTAACAATAACAAAAATTTTAGTTTAAAATTAAGCAAACAGGAGTAGCAGAGACTGTAAAAAAAGCTTTTAGGTGGTTGCTATTATTAGCCTATCAGCTGATAATTTGATAACAAGAATTCAGTCATATTTATCTACTGTTTTTTTAGTGGTTTGTACGACTTAAGATGTTTTACATTCTCCGTCTATTATATCTATATCTATCTATATCTATATCTATCTATATATCTATATATCTTTATCTGATCCAAAACAAAGAAAGATCTACCCATACAGAATAAAGGCAGAAATATGTTTTGGCAATTAGAGCAATTAGATCTAGCTTCTGAATCTAAAACTTAGTTACTTAACTATTGACATTTTAATGTTGTCAGTAGAATATAAAGCAAAGAGATCTTTGCATCAAGAAAGAACTTCTTTCAATAAAATATGGCAATTTGATCTTTCAGACATTAAAAAAAAAATCTTAGTTTTATATTTGAGTTTAAATTTGTAGTTTAGTAAATAATACAATGTTTAAATAGCAGCCAGAGACAACCTTTGAAGAGAGGTAACTGACAGTATTAAAACTTACAATTTGTACAAAGAGAAAATACTTTGATAAGGGCAAACAATAAACCGAAGTCAGTTTGAGGTTCATTGCTATCTTCTGGCTTCCTATAGTTCATACTAATTCATAATGACTTAAAGACTAAAATATTAGATCCTTACTGAATATATTTCTATTAAAAAGTTACATTTTTTTCCTTTTGCAAAAATTGCTATTGACTTCTACAGAGAAGAAATAAAAAAGTAAATTCTATCATAATTCACAAATGCTCCTTCTCTTGAAACAGATTTTTTACTTTGAAATTACTAATAGGAAATTATTTGAACTGATTTTTAAAGTTAATTTATGTAAGAGGCTTTTTGAAAGTTATCATGCTATTTTACTTGTAACTGACTGCAGCTGGAATACAGCCCTTTTTCAAATCGAATACTGTACATAATAATTAACAAAACATGTGGATGTAGATACCGTTACAATTATTAGGAACATTAATTTGCATTGTTGAATCTTTGTGAGCAGTTTGTTCTTTCTTAAGGTTTTTAAGCAGTTAGCAATGAAAATAAATTGAGATTTAAAAAATCTGTTTCAAATCTTCCTTAAAAACTTCTAAAATTTTTCTGAACCTTTAAATGTGGTTTGATATATTTTTGCCTATTATGTCTGTGTTATTTATAAATCTTCTTACGATAAAAGATTTCTATTTATAGGTAGTTCATATCGCATTATACCGACTGAGCAGACAGGGTTACATCATACTTGTTTTTAAGTTTAACTGTTGCTTATTTATTAGAACAATTAGCTTTATAAGTATTCTACATGAAGTTTTATCCAAATAAAAACATTTGCAACAATTAATATATGTCAACAGTTCCATATTGATCATGTGTAGAGAAGCTATCTTTTCAGTTTCTACTTCATATTCTTGGAGTTTTTTTCCTTTTATGGCTTCTAGAATAATAAATATGTTATCCTTCTTGTTTTTTAAATTTAAAATAAAGAATAAATATTGATTTTGTTTTGACATCAAAAGAGATTACTGACAGAAGGAGATATACAGCAATTTTGCACAAGCAACTTCATGCAATTGAAGTTTTAAAGACCTTGAAGTAAGGGAAAGA
>NW_010192972.1:0-7505 GCF_000695765.1 Mesitornis unicolor | reverse complement strand
TTAGAAGAACAAAAGCAAACCAAAAACCCACCCATATTTGAATAAAAATGTTTTAAAATGTCTGCTGCAATTTTTTTTAAGAGGGGAAAACAGCTTTCTTGCTTTGGTAATGTATTCAAATTCAAAGAATGTCATTAAAACTCATGAGAGTTCTACCACAGAACTTAGCTTTTCAAAGGACTGGTCAGCTCCTTAAATGTAATTGAAACTACATTAAAAAAAATGTTTTCATGTACTAAGTAAACCTAAATGTTTACCTTGGAAAAGAATGACTGCATATATCTGATTGATAGAGACATGAACATCACAAAAGTGATTTTTTCAAGGAAAAGAATTATTTTCACATAACTTTTAAATCCTTGGGCATCTGTTTATGGCTATATTAATGCTATAATCAGTACAATAAGCTAGACCTCACAAGCTAGATGGAAGATAGGTACACTGTCATCTGAAGTAGGAGTGAGCTAAGAGTCGGCTCAATGTAGTGGCAGCATAGAAGTATAAATGGCAGGAACAAAGTCCAACTTCTTTGACTACCATTTCCACTTAAATACAACCTTAAATTTGAGTTTGCTAATTGTATGTGCTTCAATGAAATAATGTCCTTTTAAAAGATGTTTTAATGCTTAAATATGATTATGATAGTAAATATTTCATTAATTAGAAAGTGAGCTCTGTAAGCCATAGTGTAAGCCCAGTATGGAAAACAAAATTGATGTATTAGTAATATGCTTCATTCTTTATTTATTAATGAACAGTTTTAGAGGTGAATAGTAAATACTCCATAACAAATTCACAAATGCATACCTCTGATGCTTTTCTTGAAAATGGTTTGTTCTCCTGTCACACAAATTATGTATTCTTTTTGCTCTCTAGAAATAATGCTGAAGTTGCTGAAAGGGTCCTGAAAAAAGTTTTCCAAGTTTTTTATATTTCATATTAAAATAAGGCAGATGTAGGTGTTTCAATGTAATCCATTAATTTAAAAATTCCCAATGATGAAGATTCAGCTATAAATTATTATTACAGTAAGCCATTATTATGTAATTAGATACAGATTTCTTCTGTAGGACACCATAAATATAAGACAAAGTCCTGCAGTCAAAACTCCAAGTTAGTATAGTATAAGATTAGGTAAGGCAGATGCTGCAGGATTTGGAATGTAGTATCCTCATTTGTGGCTGTAATCTTATAACCAGAGAAGTACCTATATTAGAGGTTCAAATTTTAATGCTTTTTTCTAATACAGCTATCTAGGTTTTTATTCTGTTTACTCATACTAGTACTTTTGCCACAGTTTTCATTGATAATGTATTTCAAACAGGAAGACCCAATTGCTTAATCTCTGGTCTCTAAAAATCCATCCTGTCAGGATACAAATTAATATAGTTTTAATTTACTTTGGGTTTTCCCTTTCCCTTTTCCTCCCTGGTTAATTCTGGAGAGGGAACAAGTAGGACTCAGATTAGTATAATTTCCCAACTCACATCAAATCTTGTGTTTCTTTAGGACAGATTCATGGGGTAATAATGACATGCTGCTATTAGCGTGCATTTTTTAACCTAAAAGATATCATTAATTAAATTTATTTCACTGAAAAAAAATCAATTTAATTGGCCTCAGTGTTTATCAGAGGTTGCAAATTGTGTTTTTAGTTATTAACTCTTAGTTTTAATGGTCATTATACTTATGGTATAGAATGCTATTTAAACAAGCAGGGCTCATGCTTTTAAGATTTAAAGCAATCATTCAAATCATATTCACCACTGTTCCATTATAATAATGCAGCAAATCAGTATTTCATGACATAGGGATGTAAGATGAGGTGGCAGTATGTGCACAAGAGCATCTAATGGGAACCGAGAGGAAAGCAGTCAGAAGACAGGGATATCTGAATTTAAGTGGGTTAACAGCAAACTTCTTTGTAAATTCCTGAACTGAAGATATAAAATTTCAATTCATATAAAATCACAGGTGTGAAGATGCAAAATTATACAGACTGTCTGATCTATATACATGCAGCCAAAAGCTTGTCAGTGATCGTTGGGTGCATGTGGTAGCAGTGCTGGGTTGTACTGCAGTCTGAGTCCACAGTGAAACGGGGTTTGGTGTTGGGAAGTGGATGCGTTGGAGGTACAGGCTAAGCTGGGAGACCGGCGCTGCCTACCCACAGAGCTGCCCAGTTCTGGGACAAGGATCACTCCACATCTGTGGTACCCTACTGCATTTTCTCAGTCCTCCAGAAATGTTGGGCCAGGCCTGTCTTTGTAAAAATTGTTTGGCTACATTCTAGAGCACAGTGCAGTTGGTTTTAATCAGATTGTATTTATCAGAATATTTCTGTGTACGATGTTCTGGATTTATGGGATGGTCTTTGTGTTTATTTTATCTGCTCGCTTAAATGGAACTGAAGCTTTGGGAATAGAGAGCTACTATTTTTTTTTCCAAACAAAAAATACTGTTATGTAGAATGGACTCCATATAAAATAGATATGTCACCTAGCTTCTGGTGTATTTATTCCTTACCCATATGAGATGGAAAGTAACATGAAGCTGGAAGGTATTAATGGATGCCTTAAACTAACAGCTGGTAAAAACTGGGTGGATGCCGATAGATTCACTTGCCATCCATGAGGGTTCCACATGTGCCTCATTTTCTAAATTTAATTAAAATTAATAATTTTTCCCATATATGAAGGTCATTCTCTGGAATTTCAGAGTTCACTGGTTGCACACAGATGTGCAAAAATAGTGCAGTATGGGTTGTCGTCTTCAACTGCATGGTATATAAGTGATACATAAGCTCTGAAGGTTCAAAAGCAGACGAAAGTCTTGGCTAGGTTGTGTCAATTGAGAGTGTTCTCCCTGTGTTTAGTTTGAGAAAAGTAACAGTGAAGTTTGTATTAATCTGCTTGAATCTTCTCCGTTGTTGGACTTTGGCAGCTTGCTGGGTCCCTTCACAAAAACCAGGAAGACCAGCTTCAGGACCATTGTTGTGAGAGACACAAAACCCGAGCAGAAGTATTTTACCTTAACCTATATGAAGTGGCCACTTCATCCTGATTTGATCAGGAATAAGTACTTGGGCCCACAGCCACTGTTTACAGATAGGTCTGTAATTAATTGACAATGTTTGGGTAAATATCAGGCCCAAATTTTCTTATTCTGTGCCCTTGCCTGACTCTTTATTAATTGTGTTTGGGCAGCTGGAGAAGACTAAGTTGCTACTAGCCATGACTGGAAGTCCTACGGTATTTAGACAAAGAAAGCAAACATTTTAGTGAAATGTTCAACCATTACTATTGAGTGGCTGCAAAATCATATAGGACAGTAAGAAATGTCCATGGGAAAGACTGACAGGGCCTCATTTTTAATAAAAGTCTGTAGGATCATTGGTGTAATTTTTATAAAGCATTTTATTAATTTTTTTTTGTGGGAAAAGATCAAAGTCGCACCCAGAATATTTCTGAAACCAGAGCACTTAATTTTCTTTTTATGGAAGTTTATTGGATTTTGTTTCATTCCATTTAAATTGTTATGTCATGCTCAGCACTGCACCACTGGAAAGCCCCTCACTTGTTCAGTGCTAACAAGTGTGCTTTGCTGCTTGGGAACGGCTGGACTCGGTGTCCAGGAAAGGGGTGGCTGTACCGTCTGTCCAAGTTTAGTTGGACTTAGCTTGGTTTACAGCCCATGAATATGCATTCTTGAGGACTAGATTTAGGATGGTTTTGGCTGGTCCTCCTGAGGATTAAAATGGATGTTCTGGTCATCCTCTGTAAGTAGATGTTTTCTGACCTTCATTATGATGCAAAGCAAAAATTTCTAGCCAACATTTTTGACCAGGGGGTGTTATTTATTATTCTATCTTGTTAAGAGAGCAGGAGAAATAAGGGGTGTTTTATCTTTTGCAAGCAGTTTAATTTAATGTAGTGAGTTGAATGTACGCCATTTGCCTAGGTGCCTTGGAATGTCAAATAAAATGTGGAGATAAGTAAAATATATTATTGTCGGGTTTGCTGTAGGAGAAATGGCATACCATCTTCCCCAACCTACAGTTGGAGAAGGACCTTGGGAGTGTACAAACCTAGTCTAAGCACAAGAAAATAGAAGGGCTGTTTGGCAATAAGTTGTTTTCATAGCTGAAGCCCTTCAAAAAGGCAGAGGGAAATAGAGCAAGCTCATCAGCTGTCTCCTTACAAGCCAAAATAAATGACAGATACCAAGGTCACAGTACCTTTTGAGACAATCAGAGTCTGCAAGATTTTTAGACATTCTGAGCACTTCTTCCAACTGAGACGGGTGGCATGTGTAGTTCCTTCCCTTCCTTCAGCTCATTCAGAAGGACTAATGCTTTTGGACTATGAGGATCATGCCTTGTTTTTTAATTGTAGAAGGATACTGAATATATGGTGAAAAAGTAGTCACTAGATGAAGCACTGTTAATTGGTCAAGTCTGACAAATCTTCTGTCAGTCAGCCCATCACTAAGACAAGCTTTGTGTTTCTTTTTTTTGATCTCATAGGGGTCAAGTGCTCGGTACCTGTGGTGTGGTTCCTTTTCCTGTTAGCGGGCAGCGTGCATACGTCCTTTTTTTGGGATCTACTGTATGCAATCTCATACATCAATTAGTGCAGCATTTATCAAACTTTCTGAATCTGTGACCTCCTTTTGATTCACCTCTCTCCCTGTTACTATCTTAAATTCATCCCTTTTTCAGCAGTAGAGGCTGTAGTCACTGCCTGAAACTCACTCCCTTTTCCAGGGAGACTGAAGTTGCTGCCAGCAAGCCATGGTATTTAGCAGCCTAGTAGCTATCCCAGAGACTTGCAGGAACTTCTCGGTCCCCTGCTGTCAAAAACTGAGCTACTGCTGCTGAACTTTGTTTTTTCTAACACTGTGGATATTGTTACGTCCTTTTGCAACCCATAGTTTGAGAAATGCTTCTTTAGCAAAGGTTAAGGTCCCATCTAGTGATGAATTCCCTAGCAGGACAGGTTTAGAAAGTGGCAGAAACCAGGCTCGTTTAACCTGGACGCAGCGAAGGTCTGTTGGTAGTGGCAGAGGACCTACGTAATTCCATGACAGTGCAAAGTCCATTTGATCATCTGAGTTACAGCCATTTTTCTCCCATGTTCCTCTTCAAACAAAATTATTCTCGGTAAGGGATATGGGCAATAGGAAGAGGTTTTGATGTTGGTATATTTGCTTGAAGGAAAAAAACCCGAAATTATATTATGTGTATATTGTTTTAGATCTCTTGATCAGTTAGTCTTCAGTTAGAAGTTGGTAAAGATTTTGCTGGAAATCCATGGGGTTGTTTTACATTGGTTGTTTAAAATAGGGCCAGATGACGCTTACAATACTTGTGTTGAAATATTCACTGTATCTCTGCCAGTGCCCTTGTGCAAACAGGAAGATGCTGTGGGCTCACAGGCACAAGTTGGGGTCTTCAGTGTGACTGGAATGCTCTCCACAGATCCCCATCCCCAGCAGCCAGCCTGGTTATTGCTCTGCTCATCTTGGTCTCTCCTTTGTGAATGCCCCATTGAGTTAGGAGCAGAGCACTGCTTAAGAGATCAGGAATAAGACGGCTCAAGTCTGGTGTATTTGAGACTGAACTAGAGTGAAAAAGAGGTGAAAAGTCAGCAGTCCTAGGCTGTGCTCTCTACACCTGTCATAGACACTGCTTGACCTGTTCATATCTCTGTTCCTCAGTTTAACCTACCTGTCATGACTGCTACTCTCTGCTACAATTATTATTAATAATGTGACTGTTACATAGCACCAGGGGTTATGCTTGATGCCTTCCAAAACAAATACATTAAGGAATATTTGTTAATAGCTACTCCACTCCTTGTTTCCAGATGGGAAAAGGAGAGAAGAGCAAGCTGCCCTTGTGATAACCTCTTGCGCTGCAGCAGGACTTGTCAGGAGAGGGCTGCAGACCATTAGGAACCCCAAGGAGAGACCGCAAGGCCCTTCAAGATTGCTGGCGTAGCTAAGTAAGGCACCTCACAAGAAGTTCCCTTCTTTGCACTTCAGGAATTAGTATAACATTAAATCTCTTCGAAAGAACACCAACCTTCTTCCCATCATCTTTCCCATGTAACTGTCTTCTGCCCCTCTGCCACACTCATATTTCAAAGGGTTCATTGATAATACTTGCTATGAGGCCTTAATATCCTTAATATTGGAAGACAAAGGATAAATAGCAATCACACAGCTGAAATTATCTGGTTAGTTTAAATAACACAAAAATACTAATACAAAAGCCAAGTAAAATATAGGGCAGAATGCTCCAGAAGGAAATAATTTCTGTGAGTGCACCAAGAGCAGCATTTAAGAGCAAGGCTAAGTTATGAAACACATCCTTTAAGGGAACCATTTTGAAACAGGCTGTTGTATTTCCCTGTAAGTATTTATCTCATTGATAATGATCCACCAATATTAGTTGATGGATATTTACTGATTTCGTGAGTATTTGCTTAAGTTAAGCTTCATCGTATCTTAAAGAAATTGATACAATTCAGGGTCTTCGCCCTAAAAGGTAGTGCAACTCCCGCCAAAACACTGTTTCAACAGCTCTGTTACAAATTAGGAAATTGGGGACCAAGAAATTTTTGACATTGCATTTAGGATTTTCCTAAGAGAAATGTGGCTGCACTGGGCTATGGAGGTAGTGTGTTGAGCATCTGTGAAAGTCAGTATTGTGATCGTGCTTTCCAGTAAACAGTTTTCTGTGACTCAGGTGATTATAGTGGTCTGTCCTTGCATGGCACCGAAGCCCTTCAAGGTGCAGTTGACCTAGGCAAGGTAATACCCCACCAAACACAGGGGGTGTATTTGTATGCTTGAGATTAAGTGCATGTGTAAGTCTCATGTTGAATTGGCCTTGGAAATGCAAGAGATTACTTCTGGGGAAAGGAGAGGAGAGGTGGAGGCAGAGAAGGAAGATGGAGAGAAATTCTTTAGGAGTGTGGTTACTCCTGTTCTGTGTAGTGTCATCCAGGAAAGAAAAAACCAGAAACATGGGCTACATAGGGCTGTGGAAGCTGCTCGTGTCTAGATATGTGACATGATAAGTCAAATATATAGTGCCACAGTCTGCTCGAATAGAAAAGTGTGTGTCTGTGAAGCAGATGGGCACATG
This sequence comes from Mesitornis unicolor, assembly GCF_000695765.1. Classification (NCBI taxonomy): domain Eukaryota; kingdom Metazoa; phylum Chordata; class Aves; order Mesitornithiformes; family Mesitornithidae; genus Mesitornis; species Mesitornis unicolor. Next base: position 352 of record NW_010192972.1, on the reverse strand, counting down.
ACCACAATGCAATTTCCCTTTTTTATTCACGTTTCATATAGTGAAATAAAACAGTAGGGTAAATAAAACTGAGATAGAAGTATTCTCACAGGAGTTGCATACTTACGCTTTTAAGGTTTAACTTTTTTTTTTGTAAACAGGACAATAATTTCTGTAAGCAGCTACTGAAAGTTTCTGTGTGTGCTTGTGGGACACAGAATTTCTAGGAAAAAGTTGAAAAGTGAACGTTGTGGAGCTCCTATAAACTCTTTAAGTCTTTCCATTATGTCTCAGTGTCTCAGAAATCCTTACGTCTACAAAGACAGAAACTGCAGTGCTTTGGTAGCTAGAGGAAGGTTTCATTTTATATATA
>NW_010192971.1:0-9495 GCF_000695765.1 Mesitornis unicolor | reverse complement strand
TTTTTTTGCAGTTACTTGAAAGCTCGTGTTTCATCACTCGTATTTTCCTTGTTAAGAGAAATGTTTATTCCACATCCTATGCATTGGAATTTATATATTCTAAACAAGCAGAAAGGTGTCTTACATTCTCTTCATACCCTAAAGGCCTGCAAAAACACTGCCAGATACATAACACATAATGGAAGAAGCGTAATGGGGTATCTTCCAGCTAAATGGTGTCTCCTGCATGCTAGGTTAATTTTTAACAAGTGCTGTTATCACTCTGAAGAAAGAGTACAGACAAACCAAAACTGCCAGTGAAACACTGTCATGTATGTCCATAAGTCTGACCCTGTAATTCAGATTTTTGTGAACTAAATGACAAAAATACAATCTACATCTGCCTCCTGGCCTCCACTTCAACCACAAGGCAGGTTCAGGTGACAGGATTTCTACTCCTACCACAACCCTGCCTGAGAAACAGGCCGTGAAACTGTGCCACTGTAATGGAGCTGAATGCTAGCACAGAAACCAAAATATGATTCACTTCAGACAAAGAAAATTGTCACGTGCTAAGGAAGAAGGTGAAGGGTTTGGCTTCGGGGGTTTGGTTTTTGTTTGTTTTCTGTTTCCCCCCCAAGAGGTTCACCTGCTTCAGCTGCTTCATTTCTTTAGCCACTACAAAGGCATTGTTTGAATGCAGTATAACAATTAATGTTGCTGTTGGGTAGCACCAAACTGGGATTTTAAAAGATTAAAAACAAGACCTTTTGGGAATAAGTTAACATTTCTACCAACGCAACCCACTCCTCTGCAACTACAGCAATGACGACAAAGCTTCTGGAAAGGGAAGTCTCCTGTTTGTCACAAACCTCCCACAGGTGAGCTCCCATAAAAAGTGATGGCTCTCCATTATTAATGTTTTTCATTATATTCCAGCAGTATTGCTGACAAAAAACACCAGCATCTTGTTAAACGCTTGCCAGCCGCCTGCATTCAGGTGACAAAGCATGTGTTACTTCTCTGACAGAACTCCTGCTGATGGCAGCACCCAACAGTCAGCACCTTGGTAGGCAGCTTTCTAACTTCTCCTACGAGCTTCTGCCTCCACCACATTATTTGGACCTCCTGGGTTCCCCTTATTTTTCTTTTAATTCACAAAAACATAGAAACACAAGTTTTTGAAGAAGAATTCCACCCAGTGCTCTTATTTCAGATGCCACAACTGGCAAGCGCTGTCCTGGGGCACGTGGTGGAGGGCAGAGCATCTCCATTTGTCTGCTGCTTTTCTGTCGGCCGGCTTCTGCAGTGCAGCATCCCTGGCGCCCCATGCAAGTCTTTCCACCATACCCCCGGGAAGTTTCCTACCAAATGCCAGCCCAGACTCTGTCATCCACAGCTGCCAGAGATACCTCCTCAGGTGAACCCGCTCAGGAGCTCCTTTTCTGTTCCAAAAAAAGCTGGGTGCACATTACAGGCAAAAGCAGCTAAAGACGTCCAGCCAAGAGGTTCAGTGTCTGAGGTTCAAAACCAATACCCACTCAGTTGGAGAAGCAGAGTGCTGCTCTACAGTTACATGAAGTTAAGCAACTGGTACTGGAAAGCCTGCAAACAGTTTCACCAGTTACTGGTGCCTTTAAAAAAAAGGAAAAGAAAAAAGAAACAAAAACACCCAGTAAGTTTTCATGAATTGAGTTGCTACGTCAACAGCTGCAAATGTTGGTAAAAGAATATGGCAAATAGTTTAAATACAAAAAACCAAGCCAAAACAAAAACCACGAGGCAAAACTGCATACAGATGCCCTATACTTTTCTTTCTTTTTTTCAAAAAAGAGTAGATATGCTTTCATTCTGTTATTGATTTGGAGAGAGGCAGCAAGAAGTGGCAGAGGAAACGAGAAACGAGCCAGGCTCTGCTCTGGGATGTCCAATGCCAGGACAAGGGGCAATGGTCCCAAGCTGGAGCACAGGAGGCTCAAGCTGAAGATGAGGACAAACTTTGTGAGTGTGAGGGTCCAGAGCATGGCCCAGGCTGCCCAGAGAGGTTGTGGAGTCTCCTTGTCTGCAGACACCCAAAGCCCTGGCCGTGTTCCTGTGTGACTGCTCTGGTGATCCTGCTCTGGAGGGGTTGCACTGGGGGAGCTTTCCAGGTCCCTTCCAACTCCTCATATTCTGTGATTCTGTGAAAGAAAGCATCTGAAAAAGAACAAAGCCTGAAGTTGAATCACACTGCTGATTTCTCTCCTCCTACCCTCTATTATTCTGTGTGATATAATCACATATTACATACAGTCGTTAATCAAAAGCTTCTCAAAGCTTTTCACAAACATCTAGTTAGGCCTCATAAAAGAAACAGTAGTTTTCCATCTTTCCAAACAGATGACTCACAGACAGGGACCTGATCCAAGACACTGCCGTGTCTCAAGCAGAACCCAAGTGCATATTCCTCACTGCTGTGCTGCCCAGCACTTACCTGGGTGTTCTTCCTGGTCTCCCTTAGAGAGCTCTAAAAACATTTGCTACATGCATTTAAACACACTTTAAAACTACTTGGCAGACCCATCTAACTGCAGAGAAATTGTTCTTCAAATAAGCTGCAGGGTTTTCTTTGTGTTAGGACCAAAGCATATTGCATAAAGCATTCTAATTACACATGAACAAGAGTGCTGCTAAAAACCAGCCTGGCTCAAACAAGCTCTTGAGCCCAGTAGTGCACATGCAGATTTGCATGAACTGAATGTGCCACAAAGGACATCACCTTAATTTGAAAAGGAAGTTGAGATTTCAGGACTTTTCCTTGAAAGCACAGCACAATGAAAACACATCTGTACAAATAAACAAACCCAGGCTCTGCTTCAGCAATATTCTGATTAATATTTGGGACCTCAAGGTCCCTTTCAACCCAAGCCACTTTATGAACCATTCTAATATTAATCTACTAACACTACATCAAGTGAATAACTGGGAACATCAAATCCATCCCCTGCATGTGAAAACAATAGGAGATAAAGACTATTTTGAAAACAGAGCACTCTGCTGTCTTCCTTAGACACGCCACTGTCACCCCTGCTCGTAATAAAAGTGACCTTGGTTGCCACGCTGAGCCCTGCAGAGCAGGTATTTAAAGGAGAGAAAACTATAACCAAACCTCACTGTGCAAATACAGGTCCCAGGCAAACTTGTTTAGTACCTGATAAGTTTACCTGGAGATATTAATGTCCCAAACCACTTGCTTCCAGCCAAGGATGAGATGAGCAGGACCTGACTTTACCAAGGGCAAAATCAGCCAGGCAGGTTAGGCAAAGAGCCACGCCAGCCTGTCTTAGACAGCCCCCCCGCAATCCCTGCAGCTAAAATTAGGAAGATAGGGAGGGAAAGCTATTTGGTGGTGGGATAAGTACAAGGCCTTTTTTCCAAGACTCCTTTGGTCTGTCTCAATAGGGTGTTTTTCTCCAAAAACTAGAGAAGTCACACCACAACGGCATGCACCAACAGCTCTCACTGCACGAGGGTGTGAGCTGAAGAGTCCTAGGGTAATGCTAATAAAAGCATCCTACACTGTAAACCACTTCACATTATCCCTCCCACCTTCATAGCACTTTCTCAAGATGGGCATAAAGCTTTGTATAGGCAAAGGCTTCTCCACTACACAGTATTTTATACTTTAAAGAGAACCACATGCCTAAAAGGAATTTACCAGATATTAAACTTAACATTAAAAGGCAACACCCTTTTCTTTATGGTGACCCAACAAAAAAAGGTGAACAAATTCATAAAACTTCAAAAACGCATCGTAAGGTTTTCAACATCCATTACAACACAGCTGAAGCTGAAGACACAATCTGAGAGAGAGAGTTTAGAAAATTTCTTATAATAAATGGAAATGCAATTAAAACACGGTAAGACATGAGAAACTGAAGGAAACAAGAAGTGTTTATGAACATGAGCATCTCAGAGGAAGCCTGAGCATCCAATCCTTATTCCGCTCCTTACTGCTCCTGATCTGTTCGCAGGTAGAGCCTCACAATACCTGCAGAAAACACCACCACTCAGTTATGAGGGAGCAACCATGCAGAGGTAAACCTCTTGCCTCCAGTTCCAAAACATGCAGTAGCAAACTCTATTATGAATAATGAGTGAGAAAACAAGGAAAAAAACCCACAACAACAACAGCCAAAAACCCAGCTGGTGCCCTTCCACAGCAGACAGCCCTGGCTGTCCCACGCCATCCGAAGGTCACCCTGTGGCAAACTAAAGCCCTAGATCCTCCTAAACCGAGAGACAAAACTGAATTCCTAATGCAAGTGTATTCAACAACAATGACTGAGCACATTTCATGGCCATTTTTTAAAACATACATCATGTTCAGCAACCCAGTTATGAGGATGTGCACGATCTCCACAGAAGCACTCACGTCTACATGCTGGAAGATTATTTTTGGTATATGCATCTTTTCTGTTTCACAGCTTGATAATGTGCTATTCTGCATCAACCACAAGATCTGGTTATCCAAAGGGCTGGACAAACAAACTTCAGCAATTTACTTTCGAAAAAGTAATTTTATAGGGTTTTTTAACGAATATGAACATTAAGGGAGAATAAGTCAAGTTCCACTTCACAATTACTCATTTCGATGAGCATGTGTTGACATTTCTCAGCATATGGCCATTTTTTCTAAAGCAGAACCCCAAGTTAAATTTCACGTAAGCGACTTCAACCATTTCCCAGCACTCACGCTTTCCTCTTATCTCTGCTAGACACAGGATTGCAAGATCTCCAGATAACCACCCACTTGGAAACAGGGCATAGAGAAACCAACACAAATCCTACCATTCTCGCTTTCCACACCTGGAACCTGAAAGCAGCTCTACTGAACAGCCCAATTGCTTTGTTTTTTTAAATACAAAGAGGAAAGGAGGAGGATGCACTGCCAATGTAATATTGCAGCATGGCTGCACCTCCTTGTCCCAGCCACACAGGGCCCCTGCACAAGAGCCTCTGACCCTTGACAACACCTACGTGCTTTGACTTCTTCTCTGCTTCCCACCTTTCTTACCGCAGCCGATACACAACCACTCTAAACAGCCCCTGTCTAACACAGCAGTCATTTCACAAGTATTTGCTAGCTTCACTTTCACTTCTAGTTGTAGTCTAGTTCTCATTTCAAACCACCTGTAACAAAAGACTGTAGTAAGAAATGGGATATTTAATGAAAGCATATTCTCAGATATTTCAAATCTCATCGCATCTGTGAAATAACTTACACGATTTGCCCTTCACCCCATCTGTTGTGCTCACAAACTGAGAGAGAATCACACAACCACGACAAAACTTTGGGTCAAGGAACACAGTGAAGGATGTTGAGATTCTGGAGCGTGTTCAGAGCAGAGCCACAAGGATGGGGAGGGCTCTGGAGAACAAGCCTGATGAGGAGCGGCTGAGGGAACTGGGCTTGTTTAGCCTGGAGAAGAGAAGGCTGAGGGGAGACCTCATCACCACCTACAACTGCCTCAAGGGAGCTTGTGGAGAGGTGGGTGCTGGGCTCTTCTCCCAGGTGATGGGGGATAGAACAAGGGGAAACGGCACCAAGCTGTGCCAAGGGAGGTTCAGGTTAGAGATAAGGAGGAAGTTCTTGACTGAGAGGGTCGTCAGAAGCTGGACCAGGCTGCCCAGGGAGGTGGTGGAGTCACCATCCCTGGATGTGTTTAAAGAGCGGGTAGACGAGGTACTTAAGGATATGGTTTAGGGGGTAGACAGGAGCAGTTGGACGTGATGATCTCAGAGGGCTTTTCCAACCGAGCCATTCTGTGACTTCAGTATCCCTCTCTCTTGAGACAGGAAACCAAATGCTGAATTGCAAAGCACCCAGCAACTCTGAAATTCTACTTAAACACAGGAACCCAAGAATGCAATAGAAGTAGCTAACGCTCACTTTCAACATTTCCTGCTTGCTCAGCACATTATGGAAATCCTTAATTATTTATTAGTATTTTTATTTTTTTCGGAGAAGTCAGTCACAAAGTTCAAAATGTTTTGGAAACGGCCTAAATGTAAAGAAACATCAAGTAACCACTGGGTTCTCCTTTGCACCATTTCTACACTGAAAGACTAACTTATTTTAATAACAGTCTCAGAATTGTTTTTTTTCTTTCCACTTTTTGTGGCTTAATCCTGGCACGAAAAGATTTCATCCAAAGGATGGTATTCACACCACCAACCCACATAGACCTCTTGGCACGCTACAAGGGAGTCAGTGCTCCTCACAAGGCAGCTCTGTGCTACGCAGGGACTGCTGTCAGTAAAACATTGCCCCAGAGTGAAGCCTAGTACATAAAAGGGATGCAAGCATCAGAGTCCATACTCTGAAAATTAATTTCTTTTCATGAGTAACCAAAGCCTTCAAAGGCCTTGCAACTCAAAAGAATGAGCTTGGAGAGTCTGCATCACCTCACACTTCAGTTCTGACTGGGGAAAATGCCACTAAAGAATGGAGAAAATCCAAAACCCACTCATGGACAGGATAAGCAAAAAAGGGCTGAAGATTCCAGGGCAAGGTACCTCTCTCTGAAATGCCTTTAAGTAACTATTGCTTGCAAAGCTCTTTGACTGTCCTTTGACATTGGAAACAGATGAGTATTTGAATTGTGTCTTGAGCAGAAAGACTGGTTCATAAAAAGGATAATAATAACAACACTATGGATCTAAGCATTATTTCCAAGACTGGTTCATAAAAAGGATAATAATAACAGCACTATGGATCTAAGCATTATTTTTCCCCCTTGTAAATGCACAGTAAGTGATAAAAGTTTTCCAGCTCAGCTCATCTTTTGCAGAGCAGCATGCCCAGAACATTAAACACTGCACTCCAAGCACACCGTCTCCTACTCCCTGTTCCTCAAAAGCCAATGCCCTGACACCCAGTACAGCCGTGCAGCTGCAAGGTTAATTCCTAGCTCAAGCCATGAGATGGACCTTGCTGCTCAGATTTCTGTGAGCAGGTACTATTTTCAGGAACTGAGGGACTGATTGGATGCAGTACACTCGTTAACCAGACGAAAGAGTAAATAACCTTTATAGGCACAGTATGCAGCAACTCTTTTCTAAAGTATAAAGACCGCCAGCACTTGGAAATATGCATATATACATGTATAAAATACATGGTTATGTATGCTTATAATAATAGACATGGTTATAACTATGTAGAAGCTGGTCCTGGTGGAACATTTACCAAGTTCTCATGTTGGTTTTTTTCTTATTCGTGTAATTTTTCTAGAAACTTGCAGGAAAACAAAACCAAACCCTACACATTCTCCTTGTTAACTGAACTTTGCTGTTTAAAATTCATACCCATATTTTATGCATCTTTAAGCTGACCAAATCCGGATCAAACTATAGGTCTCCAAAAGATCACCTACCCCTACCCTACACTGCAAAGTAAAGGACTGTATGCCCCACAAAGAGAAGGCAGGCAGTTATAAACCAGGGCAATACATGAAAGCTCAAAGCACACGTTGACAGTCACCACAGTTGTGTGACACATTCAAACAGTCCTCTGCTCATCATTCACTCACAACTATCACCAACTCAAACCTTCCTTGTGTAAGTATCTGTGTATCTACATGCAATAATGCTGCGGCAACACAGGGACTTAAAAGTTCATAACATACTTCAGTGAAATCAGCTTTCTGCTTATGGGCTGCAGTTTTAAAAAGTAGCAGAAAGGAATTTTTAATAAAAGGCAATACTAAAATAACTTGTATTTGGTAAAATGTAGGTCAAGACATGAACCAGAGCAAATGTACAATTTGAAATAAAAATCATTACAACAAATCATTCAGCTATTTTCATCCTCAAGATTAAGTGACGTGTTTGAAAACGCTCTTACAGAAATAAGAAAAGCTTTTTGCGAGGCTCTTAGCCACAACCATTTCCAAGTTGCAAATAAAAAACTCACCTACTCTAGAAATGCAAAGTCTGAGAAATGAAACAGGTCTAAAATGGGGATTCTTATTACCGGTATTGATCTCAACCTAATTTGTTACAGAGCATCACAGAAACAACAGAAATAACCTCTGGCAGCGTAGCCTTGTTGCACATGAATTGGTCAGGCAACAAAGTTTTCATTATCAGATGGATTTGAAAGCAAACCTCTCCAGAAATCTGAGAGTACAACACTGCTTTCCTTAAGAAGTCAGAAGGCCTTAGTAGAGTGCACAGATAAGGCCTTGAAATAGCAAACAGAGCTGTTCCCGATTATCAGTGGAGATGGAGAGCCATGTATGCTTAGCAAGCTGCAATTTTTATATATTTGCAACTTTTTCCTAAGTGGACTACTTCAAAAATGTTTTAGAAACAAACACTATTTGCTGTTTTACCGATTTACCAACTTCAGCTTCTTACAAGCTATACCTAAAATTTAACATGTACCTTTAGAAGAGAAAAATCCTTACACTCAATCTTTCAACGTCTTTAGCCATGCCAAGGAAGCTCAGAAATAGCATCATGCATTGAATACATACTCTGCTCTGCACCAGACAGCCCACACACATTCAACCCCAATGCTAAATCCCATGTAGTTGCAACTGCCATGATCACACACCTAGTGATGCTCATCCACAGTTAAAACCTACAGACATTATATTTGTTTTCCCAAATGTGTCAGGGATGCCTCACACAGCACTGTGCCCTTGTGGCCGAGAAGGCCAATGCCATCCTGGGGTGTATCAGGAGGGGGGTGGTTGTAGGGCAGAGAGGTTCTCCTGCCCCTCTGCTCTGCCCTGGTGAGACCGCATCTGGAATATTGCGTCCAGTTCTGGGCCCCTCAGTTCAAGAAGGACAGGAACTGCTGGAGAGAGTCCAGCGTAGGGCTACAAAGATGATGGAGGGAGTGGAGCATCTCCCTTCTGAGGAGCAGCTGAGGGAGCTGGGGCTCTTTAGTTTGCAGAAGAGGAGACTGAGGGGAGACCTCATTCATGGTTATAAATATTTCAAGGGTGAGTGTCACGAGGATGGAGCCAGGCTCTTCTCGGTGACAAACAATGATAGGACAAGGGGTAATGGACACAAACTGGAACACAGGAGGTTCCACTTCAATTGGAGAAGAAACTTCTTCTCAGTGAGGGTGACAGAGCCCTGGCCCAGGCTGCCCAGAGAGGTTGTGGAGTCTCCTTCTCTGCAGACATTCAAAACCCGCCTGGACGCCTTCCTGTGTAACCTCATCTGGGTGTTCCTGCTCCGGCAGGGGGATTGGACTGGGTGAGCTTTGGAGGTCCCTTCCAATCCCTGACGGTCTGGGATTCTGGGATTACCAGAACTCATTTCCACATATTTTTGTTGCCAAACCCATTAACTAATGTCTTCCTCATCTACAAACACTTGCTAAAAATTTACTGTGCACAGAATTCCAAATGCTAACGAAAGCATTCTTGAATACAGCTTCAAAATCAGAATTTTGTTTGTAACATGACATACTGAGATAATATACTGATATAATATTAATATATAATAATACATATA
>NW_010192970.1:35543-44197 GCF_000695765.1 Mesitornis unicolor | reverse complement strand
GGGGGGGAAAGAAAAAAAAAGAAGAAGAAAAAATCATTTATCCATTAAGCAGGTGCACACCTCCAGACAAGCTATGCTGCCTGCTGCAGTGATTGCATGACAAAATATAGAAATGTGGGCTGGTGTGCAAGGATGGATGACAACAGGAAAACAAGTTTCATTAGTTCTGCTACTAATGGAACGGTTTGTTTTAGCTTATAAACGTTCTAGAAAGATTTAATGGCTATTAGAAACTTTGAAGATTACATTTGATCATTAAAGTGTGAAATAGAGAAATTTATGTCTGTTTTAATTGAAAAGCTCAATACAACCTTTATGGCAGAGTTACCTCCTGATATATCTGCAAATGTCTGCAGAAATTTTTTTACTGTGCATATCTTACATATGCCAGGAGATTCTAACTATGAGAATAGGATGGGGAGGACAGAGACAAATTAATGGAGATTAAATTAAGATTATCATAATTAATTAAAATAATTAAAATCTGTACACTTATGACTGATCTGTTCATCTTTTCTACCTTTTCTAGTTGTATAAAACAAGGGAAAAGGTTGGTGCAATTCTAAAGTGGTCACTGTAACACTTCTCAAGGGAAGCCCTCTCCACACAATGTATACTCAAAGTGTAGATTTGATGGGGAGGAGGTCAGCACCTCCAATCCCCACCTGCAGCACTTTAAAGAGTTGAATTATTCTATTGCAGCTAGTCAAGTTTGTACATAAGTGAGATAAAACTAAGATAATGAAGCTGCAAGGCCTGCAAGGATCAGGAAGAGAATCCTCCTGCTCTCCAATGCACCTGGTTTTGCATAAACCATGTGCGGAAAGAACTGTTTTGACTCACCACCTTGTCTCCTGGAGACTGTCAATTACAGGGTCAACACAGGAGGGTTCAAAGATAAAAGAAGATTTGATACAGAAGAATCATCCTTAGTACTTTCAAATACATGGATCTACAATTAAGCACTTGGATTCAAAATTAAGTTTCTTTACATGCAGAAACTGAAATTGATACTTAAGTTCTTACTGTAAGTAGCCTTATTTCTATGATTATTTCTAGAGGTGACAGAAAGATCATGGATTCAACATAATGAAGAGGAGTTCTGTGGAACTACTCTTATTTGACACCTATGCCAGAATTTAAACCATCGCTTGTGATAGAGAATATGTAACAGTTATGTCAAAAAAACTAGAGCCTCAGCTGCCAGAGTAAAATAGGCATGAAGTGCATGAAAGGGTTATCTACAATTTCAGCAGCCTTCCATTCACAGTGCCACTTGGATTCCATCCTCTTCAGCAGCATCAGAAAAGCTCAATATTCATACAATAATCATAAGACAATATCATATTTAAATGTGAAAACCAAACCAGACATTTGAAAACATTAGTCTGTAGTGTCACAACTGTGTGTCTGAGTACCATCACGCTGAGCCTCTGTATAACTCACTGGGAGCATAATGTGTGTCAGACGGTTGCCTCACCATTTGCAGGAGAGCATTCATATTACTTTCTCCTCAAATTAGAGATGTAGTCAGAAACATCCTATCAATCAGGTTTCAAGAGAAGTTTCTGCCTTGGTATTAATGGCAAAAGTTGATCAGAACTTGCTTGATTTATATCGAAAGCACTGAAAAGTAAAGACATAAGAAACAAACCTCTCTTCACTGTTTAATACATGTTTGCACTATCCAATGGAAACTTAGTATCTACATTGCTGAAGTTTGAGAGTTCTTTGCTCCATTTGAAGCACTTTGGATACTCTTGACAGAACAGATGCAGCGTTTTTAAGTGTACAGATCTCAAGTTACTAACTGAGGTCTAAACAAAGAAGCAACAAAAACCACATTTCAGTATCTGATAGCTTGTCCATAGCTTCTGTAAAACAAATTGAGGAAGGTGATTACTGAATGGAACCTTGGATTTGAAAGACTGATAAACAGCTGTTGGCTGGGTCAAACTCACAACTTCATTTGAACTGGCCATTTGAGACTAGGAAGTACAATTTGCATCCTTACTGTACAGCATGGGAAAACTGCATGGCAGCCAGCATACAATAAGATGCAAGAGGAAAAGCAAATGCTTTTCTTCAGCAAATGCTGAAGAAAGATTTTCAAGAATTAATAAAAAAAACTCATTACACAAGGAGGCTGTGCATATGAGAGAAAGACCCCATCCTATAGAAGTTAATAGAAAATAATATTCCTGCAATTTTATACAGAGGCTTCAGAACTCTGTAGCATTTTTATACAATACTCAGTTTTGTAAAGGCTAGATTCTACTGGTAACCACTGATTTACGTGACAGTGGGACAATTAGACTAAGTTGTTTATCCTGTTCAAGGGCTTGACTGCAGAATCCTACAAAAAGTTTTCTGCTAAAAGTCAGTTTCATGAGATTAAATAAGACAAACTGCAGGACAAACTAGCAGTTCTGTGAATTCCACATTAATCAAATCGCATGAGGCAAAGCAATGTGGCACCATCCAGTAGGTGTGGAAGCTTGTGCACTAGAAAGAAGAAAGCAGAGAAAGAAGTGAAGGAAGGAGGAAAGCAAAAATGATGGCTTAGGAAAAGGTTCCCTAGGAAAATGAACAAGGTGCCTAGAAGAAAAAAACTGAAGGAAAAAAAAAAGAATCCCAAATGTATAATGTTGAGGGATAGGTCTCAGAGAAGGAAACTGATGAGAATAAAAGGAAGACAAAAAATTAAAGGACACTGGAATCTGTATGCTTCTACAATGTTAAGATAAAATATACAATGTGTACATAACACACACACATCTGTGTTGATATATAAAAGTTGATCTTCCCCGAATAAAATGTATGCTACTGTGATATATAACCAATCAGTATACCTGAAATTTGATGGCCACATGATATACCAAGATTGGTTTTGAGGCTGAGTTATTTACCTGTCCAGTAAAGATCACCAGAGGTTACCAGTGTGCTGGCAAAAAGACCATGCCACAGCAAGGTGCTATGCAGTTTTATAAGCTATGCAGACACCAATTTGGTAACATTTTAGAACTGCAGGGAGCACTTTCAGAAAAATTATTTCTAATAGCATGTAAAGTTCAGTACCTGGAATCACAGTGAAAGAAGTTAAAAGGAAAGAAAAAACTTGAGATTAATGAAATGTGATATACCTCCAAAATAACTAATCAGTAAGACTGTCATTATTATAAGATAGGATCTCTTTGAACATTATAAATCTAATAGTCAATATGCGTCCTATTAGCTAGGCTCTTTTTTATTTATTTTACATAGTTTCTTCATAATTTTTTTGGTATTTTCACACATAGAGATACATTCACATTATAAATGAAACACACAAAGCTCCTGAGGTCCTTACAGACATAAGACACTGAAGTTGTTTCTGGAACAAATTATTCCCCCTTCTAAATTCTGGGTCAGAATGAGGTCATCAGGATTCATATACTTGAACAGAAAAAAAGTCTCCTAAAGCATCCTGAAAATGTAAAAGTCTCACCTTCAACTAATTCTGGGTAAGTCACTGCATTTTTACATTTTTTTATTCCATATTTATTTCTCTTCCAGTTTCATTCAGACTTTTTTCCCCACTGTCTTTGATATGAGATATAATCCTAATACAACTCCTTTTCCATACTTTCTAAAATAAATGTGAAAGTAACAAACACTCAGGATATAAATCTGTATTATTTCACAGCCACCTTTTTTCCTTCTTGTCTGAAGGAATGATGACCAGGACTGCAAAGAAAAGCTTTCTTCTGAGACACAGAATGTCTGTTTGATCATTTCAAACATCACTGTTCTTGGGCTACCTGTCTTCTATAACCTTTCCTTACATCATGATTGTTCTTCCTACCTCAGTCATTTGGGGATTTTGTTGCTCATATTTCAAAACTTTAAATTTTTATACAGAGTTAATTTATTCATCCACTAGACAAAGGAATGAAACAGTAATGTCATGGCCCAAGATTATTATGAGAAATGAGAAATAATTGGAATTGTTTTGATGGAAAATTAAATTTATAAAATTTAACTTGCAGTCAAATTTGCTATGAAACAATTTAGTATTTTATAATTACAATGAGACAAGTGTAATTGCAAATTAAAAGCAGAAACATTTTCTCTTATAACATTATCAGAATATCTTGATTTTATACCATGAATAGCCTCCCTCCTTGTACTTTATGATTTAAAAAATAAAATTTCTTTCAGAAGCTTATTCAGACAACTTTGGGTAATTTTGCATCAGAAACATGTCGAATAATTAATTTTATTGTAAATTTCTATGCATATTTTGTATGAATTTTTTTGTGTATTTTTTGTTCATTTTGGAATTGCTTTTCTGTTCTTCGCAATTTACATCAATTCATAATTTTTGTTTTGAAGTCAGCTATAAAAGAGTTAACATAGCAAAGCATTAACTCACAGTTTGTGAAATCTAGACAAGTGCTTTTGCACTAGAAAATATGAAACATGCATCTCCATTTAGTGATGTCCTTACTGATATGAACAACATTTGATGTCTTATAAGAAACCTACAGGCCTCTGCCAAGGTCAGACCTTGTGCTAGGGAACATTCAAACAACAACTGAGAAAGCCCTTTCCTCATAGAACCTGAAATCTAGAAAAACCTGGTTGTAATCAGTTAGACTTAACTCCTCTTTCAGTAGTATCACATTGATTCCTTGAACAAGTTATGCCTCCAAGGTTTCTGTCAGGGCATCATGTAGAAAGCCAAATGCAGGGTTGAATGCGTAGCATAGAGAGATTACACAGCAGAGATTTAAGCAAATTAGAAGACCAAGCTGTTTCCTCAATACTCTCTGCATCAAAAAGCCACAGAATGAGAAGAAAAAAAAACAACCTGGAAGCACATATGTAAATAAAAAAACTTAAACAAGTGTCTTAACAAACGGACTAGAGTCAGACATCCAGCTGTTGCTGCTGCTTTCATTTCCAAGATCCTGCATGTTTTTTGCATGGTGATCAAGTGTTGGTAAATATGGGTCTGCAACTTACCCAAATGCTCTGGCAACTTGGTTATAATGCTGTGGCTGACCTTTTGTGACATATAACCACAGAAAAGTTTCTCTTTGAATCTGGGCTAGATGTATTACAGGAGACCAGAGGATCATATTTGAGACTTTTTTTTCCCTTCCAAATCCAGAAGATGTACATCACAGGAAAGCAAATCAGACTCTTTGAAATAGGAGTCTGTAGATGGTAGTTTATAGGTATGTGTGTCTGAATTCAGGATCAAGCCATTATTTATAAACCTATCATTAGCTTAACCAATACTGATACTTAGAAGACAACAAAATAATGCATTCTTCCACATAAAATTATGTCTTTGAATGCTGATTTTCCCCATGTTTTTCTTTTCATTCTGACAAAAGGCTACATTTGAGTCATTAAGAAGATTTTTCCCTTTCAGATCAGTGAAGGTTGCAGTTCTGATTTCAGTGTTTTGGGAATGGTGACAGTTTATGAATTACAGGTTCATGTACACTTGTCTGACTCAGATTTATAAGCAAGGTCAGACATGGCAGTACAAGAACGGCATTGTAATTAGACAGGTGCTTGTTCTGCCAGCTAGGTGTAAAATGCCTCAGCAGTGCACAGTGAAGCCTTTATTTTACGTGTAAATTAACTGCAGTAACTACCAAACTACAGCTGGAAAGGCAGCCAGCCAGGTGTAAATGGGAATTTCAGAGTGCAACAGTGATCTGGCTGGAAAAACAACGTCTCCACTACACGAACTTCAGTTCTATTCCTAAACAGGCTGCCCAGAGAGCTGTGGAGTCTCTTTCTCTGGATATGGATTGGAGCCACCTGGATGCCATCCTGTGCAACCTGAGCAGGTGAACTTGCTTTAGCAGGGGGGTTGAACTGGATGATCTCCAGAGGTCCCTTCCACCCCTACCTTTCCATGAGTCTGTGTGATTCTGTTCAAAGCAACAACAGGAAAGAGAAAACACCAGCTTAAGCATCTGACTTGAAAGTGAGCAACTGAACAGCTGATACTCCAGATAAAGGCAAAGGAAGAACACAAAAAACCCCCTTCAAGACCTGTTGTAGGATACAGTACAAGACCAGACATTTGAGGTTTCATGCTTTTGCAAACCACACTTAAAACTGTAAAGCTGCTAAGTAGAACTGTTAGTTTCTATGGCTTTTATACTTGGTTATCTCTTCAACCACTTCCTGCTGCTTTTCCATATGGAGATGAACACCAGTTAAAAGAAAGCCATTATACAAGGGTGTAGTTGTGATACATGGTCTCCAGCAGCAGTAATGGGAATTCTGAGCTCCTTGCCCTGCGTACAGTAATGCCTCTTTCTCTTTAATGTCACAACCATTTGTGAGACCATCCTTTGAACTGACTCACTAAACACATATGAGTGAAAATAAATCCTGAGGGAAAAAGTTACTATAGTCAGAATCCAATGCAAAGGTGAGTCCTCAAGTGAATGTCTTTCTTTGTCAGAAGAGACTGCTTCATTCGGTTCCTTTCACTCTGAAGAAAAGCATTTTCCCTGCTGCTTGTAAGTTTTGAGAGTGAATGATGGGAAAGGAAGCAAACTGTGTGAACTGACACAAGATCTGACCAGGAAAGTGCCAGAGGAGGGTGGGAGGGGAAGAAATCTTATAATACCACAGTGGAGTTGTAAATTATACTAGATAACAGTTTTGCTACTCATGCAGAGTTGGCAGAGGAGGAGTGAAGGAAGAATGATGCTCCACTGCTCAGCAGGCAGCTTAGGAAATTTAAGACAGTTTGACCACTGTAAAAATGGCGAAGTCTGAATGTGCCTTATGAGATACAGGAATATATGCCTCTATTTACTTACAATAAATTTTAAAATTGCACTAAAAAACCCTTCACAACATTCTGCAAAGATGAATTTGATTGTATGAATCTCATTTGCCATGTGGAACTGTCTGAAAATGGCTGTTCTCGCCTTTTTAAAAAATTAATGTGACCTGAATAAAGTGAGGACTACACTCTAAAAGGCAACTTAAAAAGCAGTTAACTGCAAAGACATTTAAGAGTTCACACCTGTTGGAGTTATCTAGAATTCAAAACTTCACAAGCAAAAGTAAATTAGATAACTAGTGCTACAGAGTCAGGAGCATACCAGGTAACAGGCTGCAGTCCCTCAGGAGTGTCCATGCCCTGACATGGACTGCCTGCAGCCACAGCCCTTCAGAGACCTACTTTTCCCAGCACAGAGCATCTCCTTCCAAGAGCGCATCTTTGGCTATATTTCCTTTTGTTTGCATCTCCCTGTGTCACCTGCCCCAGGCAGTGACTGCCCTTTCTTAGGTGTGTTTGAGCCAGGTGCCATGTTCTGGCATGCAGTGGGCTGTTGCCAGTCTGCCCCAAATTCTGCCAAATCTGCTTGGTACCAGAGACCACACTGCTGCCACTGGTCCCTGAAAAATACTGGACATAATGGATTATAAACTCAAAAAAAAAAAGAAAAAAAACAGATGAACCAGAGAGGAAAAGAAACATCAGAAATGACTGATGATGAAACCTAACTGTAGCACAACTTCTGAAAATTATTGACTGAAGCTGAGAAGCAATCACTGTCATTAAACTGAGATCTGAAACATAGGGCAGAAAACCTGCAGTTCATCTACGTCCTGTGAAGGTGTGTCCATGCAGAAAGCGTTGGTTGCTGGTTAAATACATGCTGATGAGAACATCTTCTGTGGTGGATGCTTGACTCCTTTTCCCTTTTCTTCTTTTGAAGCCTGCAAATTCATTCACACAGGCTCTGCTAGTAGAGTGAGCTCATGTGGAAAAGCATTTTCTAGGCTACTCTGATCATCTCCAAAGTATGAATTATAAATTGAGAATAACATTTCCTGGAATAAAGCTTCCATCAATCAAAACAAGGATGAAACACATCCACTCATTTATGAACAGAGAGCATATAATCTATTTTTGCTTCTCTGCACCTGTTCACTTTTCCATCTGTCATAGAACAGGGATGAATGTGGTCAAGATCAGGAATTATGAGTACAGACCTCATGCTGTTGAATATCCTCAACGGGCTTCTCTACCTCCAAAAAATTGTGTTAATTAAGAGAATTAATGCTCAATTTGTCTGACATAAGATTATGCTTGTCCGTGCCAGCTATCTATATATCCAGACCATCAATTGCTAATTTGAGTGCTCAGAATCATACTCCAATGTGCCCACAAGCCTAGCTGAAATCACACAAACAATGAAAACACCAATAGCCTCTGGAATTTCTCCTAGGACTGTATTTTCAAGATATAATCCCTATCCTCGAAGAACAATTGTGCCCTTTAAAAATGCCAGGCCTTGAAAATAAGTAAGAAGATGGTGTCTTCAAATAACATATGAAAAAAAAACAACCAACAGAAAAAAAAATAAGAAAAAGAAAAAAAGCAGCCAAGGACAGGATAAAATGTTGAAGGAGAAACAACAAGTTACAAATAGACCAGAGGCCTTGGAGCTGCCTGAGAAAGAAGACCGATGAATTCAAACTGCTGATAACTCACAAGTTTAGCTTGTTAAGGCTTTCTGTCTTGTGTTATTTTAGAGAGATGACCAGAAGTTATTTCACATACTGGAAATACAGATGTTTCCAAAATATCTGCCATTTTTAAATTTTCATTTCGAACACAG
>NW_010192970.1:0-35526 GCF_000695765.1 Mesitornis unicolor | reverse complement strand
AAAGCAGAATTTTTAAATGAATCAAAAGATGAAAATAAAAATGTTGATCCTGAATGAATGCTGTGATTTATATGCTTCCAATTCTGCCCTCTAAGCCCAGTTAGAGCTCTCAAGTTGCATTCTTCAGTAGCAAGATGCAAAGTAGCGAAATACATCACTAGGAGACGAAGAAAATTTTTATCACAGTTGTTGTTTCATTAGAAATTCTGGAGATTTCCACGGACAGAAGACAATAGGCATGAAATCATTCATTTAGTCAAAAACTCACTTTTTGGTTGTAACCAGTTTTGACAGATGACTAGCCCAAATTGAAAAGCAGAAGAACAAAATTGTACTTATTTGTACATTGAAAGACCACAAAACAGCCACTTGGCATTCCCTCCTGGGATATATACCCTGTAATTAAAAATATAAACAAGGTTCAAACTTGCTTGAAACAGAAGTGCCACTATTGTCTGTCTCCCTTGCCACATTTGCATCCTCTCTTCCTTCCTCTAGTCTCAGGTATTTCATAAAGCATTCATCTGAAACAGCAAAATTTTGGGTTTTATTTTTTTAAACACATTTAACTATTCTCAAACAACTAGTCATGTGTTCTGATTTTCCCTATTTCAGTGATATTCAAAGAGCTAACTGGCTACTTAGCAGATAAAACTTGTTCTTGATATGCGTTTATAAATAGTCTAAACATTAAAATCACTGGAAGATACAATACAGATTTTACTGCCAAAAAAACCCTGTGGAAATTGCCATCTTCTACAGACTTAGAGTACTTAAGCTATGCTAAAGTGGTAAAGACATCCTTAGTAATTATGTTCATTTGACAGTTTGCTAGTATGTGTACTTACAGTACTTACTTTCCTCATAGAATCATACAGTGAATGGTAAGTTTCTCTCTTCACATATATAAGCATGTATATATATATATGTATGTATGCATGTATATTTTGTATGTGTGTATATATACACAAAAATCTTCAGAAGGCAGCAGCGATTTCTAAGCATACAACATGTACACCATAGTGTGCTCAAACTATAATCATGACAATTTTCAGTTCATCACAGTTCAGTCCAAAGAGCTCAAAGAATCATCAAAGAGAGATAACATTACTCCTATGAGCAAAATGGTATTGTTTCTACAGTCCTAAAAACCTGTTGACAATGTGTTAAATATGGTTTTTTTAGAACAGACAGTAGAGACATTTGATTGATCAAATGTATTTGAATCACTATTAGGAAAAAAAATCCAGAACTGTTTCACAAGGTTTCTGAAAGTCCAAAGCATCTTTGTGATGCTGTATTACCTAGGCAACAGGATTATCAGTAAAATTTTGTTTTCACGTATGAAAACACTGCTAACAAAATAAAAACCCAAATTCTTTCAACAGCTATCAAGTAATTGCCACCAAAAAGGAGGGTTTAGACATTGTGATTTTTTTGGTAATTTTTAAAATCTTATTTTTAAGACAAGAAAATGTATCACTCTTCTCTATTGAAAAAAGCTCACAGGTGAGATTCTTAGAAAAACATCTATTCCACTCTGGCCACATAGCACCAAGTTACCACTTTCATTCCCTCCTAGAGAAGACAATATATTAGGGAATGAAAACAAAAAAACCCAGCCAATCATAAAGAAAATAAGAGATTTTAAAGCAGCAAAGGAAAAAAAGCAAGTTGTTATGCCCCTCAGAACTTTTTCTTTGTCACCTAACCTGAAGTCAATTTTTACAAAAGTTGTTTTGGTGTTACTGTAATTAGCAGCTACATTAATGAGCTCTACCCTTCTGTGAATCAAATTACACATCTTTATTGACATTACACTATTTTAAGACCATTTCTTACTGCAGCATTCATAGCTGGAGCATTGCATCCTCCCATACCTTAAAGTCAACAAAATCTTCATATATGTATGAAAACAAGCAAATGACAACAAAAAAACTGAATTTATATGTTGGCACAGCAACAATCCACTTACAGGAATTATCATTGCGTCTACTCTAATCAAGAACAGTTTTGGAAGAGATAGTTCATTACCACTCAGGTCAAACTAGCCACATTGGTTGACCACTACTTTGAACCTTGCCATTTACTCTTTGAAGAGGTCACAGAAGATACAGACAAAAATTTTAAAAATAATTAACAGTGAACACACAAAAGCAATTCAATCTGCCAGTAGGGAGACAGTAACCAAGAAAGCTGTGTTGCTGAACCAAAAATAATCTTCCAGAGTTTGAACAAGTGAAGAAGTGCAACGGTATGTAGTTTCTTGGACTTGATTCTGCGGTTAACCAGTGTCCTAAAAATGCATGAATCTCATAAAGAACAGTCATTCCTTGTGGTTTCCCCAGTCCAAATGCATGCAGTCTGGAGTGTTAAATACATTAGCAGATAACTTATTAAATTCAGCCTTAAATATAAACAGCTGTTTCTCGATGTAGGCTTTGTTATTCTGTTTTATAGCTGAAAACACATTTGTTTGCATTTACAATCTATTATTGCCCATGGTGGTCTTCTACAATGTATTATGCTGAAGCTAAGAAGTTTTGGAATACAATTACAAAAAACATAAGTTAATGAAGAACACATTACTAAGCTAAACCTCTTCAAGTTCTCTTAGATGAAAGACTAATGCTAAGTCAAAGGAAGCATACTGGCAGCTACTTTATCCAACACTGCAGAAGAGTACACAATCATTTTAAAGCAGAAACAGACCTAAAATTAATTTCTAGATGGTCTCACTTACTCTTCTTAAAGGCCTACTGAGAAGGGTTTGAACAAATGTTTGTCTTACAAACAGAAGTCCCAAAGAGGTCTACATGCTCTTTGTTTCAAGTTTTTTATGAAGTTGCTTGGAAGAACTGTAAGATAACAGCCTGGTGACAATGAAGCCTGTAAAATGATACTTTTGATATGTCATCTTTTCAGTCCCATACTACTAGACAATCTAATTTCATTTTTCAGTTTGGGTCAGGATTAAGATCAATTAAATCAACTCTGTTCATTCCAAATAAAGTAAGATGATGTTTATTGTCATGGGAAGAAGTAGAGTCGTGTCTCTGAAAAACCTCTTGGTAGATGACGCAAAGCCTTTGGGCTTTGAAAAAAGGGCTTACCTTCTCAAAGAGCAGCACAGACTTGAGTCACTTTTTTCTCATGGATGATCAGAGAGAAGAAATAATGATAATAATTTCTATGTTATGTTTGACTAGATCACTTAAGGTTGCAATAAGAATTATCTTACCACACAGTGGAGTAAACTGAACTAGTAAGAGTGAGCACAGTTGCTCCATCTGTAAGCAGTTTTATTCATGCAAAATTTTGATAGACTTTTGGGTCCAAGCATGCTGAACAAGACCTTGCTAGAGGCAACATTTTGCCTTCCTATCTGGTATGCAGCAACATAATGTCTCTAGGAAAAAACAGTATTAGTATTTATAGTTATAGTAAGCCACTAGGGAATCGAAAATGCATGGACCAGTTTTCAGAAACCTAGTTCTACTTTAGGAAGCCAAGTTTGAAACTTCAGACTGGATGTTCCTTTTTTCTACATCTTCTAGATGTTTAGATAAAATATGACTTCTTGGGAAAACAAGGCAAAAAAATTACAGATGATACCGAGACCTAAACTGTATGCCTATCCTCATGCAGTAGCAGTTTGGCATTTTCTATCAGGCATGCAGAGCTTTATTTACGGAACTTGTGTGGCAACAACCTCACGCAGTGCTTTGAAAAACTGAAAAGCTAACATTGAAAGCTGTGCATGCAAACTATTATTCCATATTTACTTGATCCATTTTCTTCCGTGGCTACTGTGTTTCTTTTCATCTATCTCATTCATGCAGTACTTCAAAACGCTTGCCTCATAAAATATGAAGAAGAAAAGAAATTTTAAAGCAACAGAATAAAATCTGAATGGAAGACACAGCTTTCCTCTTTTGCCATTTTGAAGAGAGTCAGAACCACAAGGGAGGGGTAAAAGAGCATGAAATGTGCCGCCAACATGATAAAAATCAATCCCATGAAAGGGAGATGATCTTCTTAAGATGTTATTTAATAATAAGACGACCATCTCTTCCGCAGCATATCCTGTCTAACACTCAGTAAATATTTGAAAGCATAACTCCTATGAATGCATTTTATTCTGCCACATCTAGTCAGACAACTGAATGATTAAATGTATACTTGTCCCTGAACACCTTAAAATGATCATAAAACTGTGCCTCTATGCATTATCATCCAGCATCCCTGAGGCAAGAAAAATGAGGAGAAAAACAAATATTCATGCCTCATTTTATGTATTGAAAAATGGGTCGCCACATTAAGAAAGTCTTCTTTTTTTTTCTGGAAGAGACATGAGTTTACAAGAAAAACTGTGGAAGATTTAATTTCTTCTGCTTTTCATCAATAAAATCAAACATATTTATTTGTAATGATTTCTGAAAGTTAGCTTTAAATCAAACTAGATTTAAATTGAAAAAAAAAATCAGGTCATTACAAAACAACACCACAACCTCTCTTCCTCCCCTCAAAAGCTCTAAGGGATATAAAATTATATTTCAGATTAAGGATATGAAGCTTAATAAAGAGCTCTAGGGACAGGCTTCTTTCTAACAGCCTCCCTGGGGAAAGTGTGACAGGGTACTGAAGAGGCACCCATCTCCATGTGTATGAAAGCAAGCAGATTTTTAAGGTTTCCCTTTACTTCTTGATAAAGCTCAAGCTTGCTTTCATTAGCTACCAAGCAAAAATATCCACTCTTTTCTGCTTATCCTGACCTCATTAGCACACTGTCGATTGTTTAAGAGAAGATTCCTTTTCATTGTAAATTCTCTTTCAAACAGTACTGCCCCCACCCCCACTTCCCCCCAAGGGCCTTTAATTGTGCAGACTACAGACATTTGACAAGTATGACAACTGCTTTGAATTAATGCCGCAAGATTATTTATGTGCTGCCTTAATTTTAAAGAGCAAACCTGATTAAAACCAAAACCTTGAGTTCCAGGATTCTATAAATGAGCTGCAGAATCAGCAGCACAAGATGGGCATTTCCAGCAAAGGACAGTTTTACTAAGACATTTCAAAGAAAAATGGCAATAAATCATTGCTGATATAAATTAGAAATGCGCACACGCACTCTGTAGTCATAAAGTAAGATTTTTCTCAAAGTTTGGAGCCCTGAAAAGCATCTGTTCCAGTATAGTTAAGAGAAAGGAAATAATTTTAGTTAAACTTTCTCTCTGCTCTACACCTGTGCCTAATTTACATGGCACTGATTATGAAGTTAACACAATTAAATTTCAAATGGAAATCACAGTCTTTTGATTTTTTTTTTGAGTGTAATTATATGTTTATCAGAACACAATCTAGAAAAAGGGAAAATTCTTGGAGTCATTTAAGAGAGGTTGTTATGCAATGAGTGTGAAAAAACTAAAGGCAAGGAGTTGGGGAAAGAAGGTTTCGTTCAGTGCTAATGACTGCAGTCTTGTTTTGTTTCCATAATGCTGCTTTTGAAGTGTACAAGCACTTGACTTGAAGCCTGTGATCATAAAATCCCTCATCTTCCTTACTGAATTTTAACACAATATAGTAGTTAATTTTTTCTTAAGTTTAAGTAGCTAGCTCTGAACATCTGAAGAAGAAACAGTGTAGTGGAGAGTTATACAGCACTTCTAGGGTTCCAAACTGTTTTACAAGCACATGCAAATTATTACTCTGCCACAGATATGCAGCCATATCTTGGAGGAAGCAAAGCAATTAGTTAATAGCACACTGCATTTCAGTACTTTTGCTTAGGTCATAAAAAATTGTTGAATTAAAATAATAAAATAGTGAACTCTGAAAAGGCAGAATATAATTTTAACTTAAAACTGCTTGAGAAACTTGTTAACCTTGCTAGTCCTGTAGGCAGTGAATCAGCACTTGAGCAGCAGCACTGTTAGGATGTGTGATAAGAAGCTGGTTTCCTCAGGCATGAAGGAGCAGAGTAGCCCAGCTCCAGGCAAGGGAATCCCAATTACTCAGTGAGGGACTGGAGCCTTCTTCCTGGCCCCTCTAGGGCATCCCAGGAGAGTGTCAGCTCGATGGGCTGGAAGTGACACCCATCTCTGTGACTCAGCAGAAAACCTGTCCTGAGATCACCTACAGACTGAGGGGTTACTGCTGGGGAAGGTGAGTTCATTTCAGTGGAAGAGCACTTGGGGATTGCATAAAACTTATTACGGGATGTTTAAGAGGTAGAACTAAGCAGGAAAGAGAGGAACAAGGAGCCACGTAGCTCCTGGATAGGCTGCATGTCTGAAGGAAGCTATTGGAGGGATCCAGTGAATGTGTGTGTGTACACGTGTGTAGATGTGTGCGTGTTGATGTGTGTAAGGGTGCTTGTACCAGGAGCTGAAGTGTGGCTGCAGGGTTTGGAGGCTCATGTGCTCCCTGTTGCAAATAACCGGGGATCTGTGGGAAGCTACCACGTAGACCTGGTGCTTACGCCAGATACAGGAGCAATCCATATTTAATATGCATAAATACACACATAGATTTCCCACTAATGAACCTTTACCCTGGTCAGCCAGAGAGTGGAACCTGATGAGGCCATTGGTGCTGTTTGTGCTTGTGTGAATGTTTCTGTCTGTGTTGATCTGTTTCTGTCTGTGTTGATCTCTGTGGCTGGCTATGTGTACGTGTACATATGTGTTGTGTGTATGTCTGTGTCTACTGGTGGCACATGCTCAGCCTTGCCACTGACTGAACCTGGGGCATGCAGCTGGGGCAACCTTGGCTCTAACAAACTGCTGGATACAGCAATCCCTATAGGGCCAAAACAACACTAAAGGATATCCGTCACACCTCTTTAGGTTATTTAGAGAAATACCCAGATTACTGTTGGCCAGGTAGAAAGTAAACTGTACTCTTTATGGCTAACATACAATCAGCTTCCTTTTCTTTATTCTTAATTTATACTACTCTGTGGTCCTCTTCTCTTACACTCCACTTATTGACCTAAGAGGTGAGAAAATTAAAATGTGGTGAAACCTAGAACATAAATGTCCTAAAAATGGAAATGAAGTCTCCCCACAAGGCATTCTGTAGCAGGGAGCAACTTTTAAATTTTATTTTTTTAAACGTGCACACACAAATATGTATACATATACACACATTCAAATACACATATGCATATGTATACATATGCATAAGAAAGAAAGAAGAGGCCATGCTATTAGGCTGGTAACTGACTTCATGTTCTCACCAAGGACAGGGAGTTTTCAGGTTTTGGATCAAGGGCAAACTGCTATAAGAAAGCAAGCCCACCACTGAGAGCAAAACAAAGGATATTAACATAAACTATATTCTATTTTCAGTTGCTTAGTACAGTTATATTTTTCAGTCTGAAAAGGGTTTCACTGTGTCAGGCCAGATCACCTCCCACCATGATGTGACCTTCCTTCAGGCTGGTCACTCAAGTGAAGTCAGAAAGTTTCTAGGGCACTTCATTTTAACTGCAGTAGTTTGAGGCTATTTTAGACCCACAATAGCAACTTTCTCCAGTATGGGTTGCATAAGCATTTCCCATCATGTTGTCCTCTTGAGTTCGCTGTAAGTCAAAGTTGCAAATGTATATGTAAGGACAATGAAATGCGCTCATCTGTGAATCACAACAGATCAGTAAAATAGAGAAAAGCTAATGAAAAGGATTAGCATGTGAGCTCCCAAGCGCTCTTTCAATGAAATATAAAGTCTTTATTTTCCTTTTCTCCCCCAGGTACATATAGTTTTTCACCTTTGTATATGTATTCAGATTTCAATTGCGTAGAAATGGTTAACACAGCACCTAGCACTCAGCAAGGTTTCAAACTGTTACTGAAGTTAACATTGAGTGTTGCTTGGGTTCTGCTGAACTAGAGACATAAGAGATATCCCTACCTCCTTTCAGGCAGGATCAATTTCTATCACTGGAAGTCATGGCCCACTACATCTAATGAAACATGTAGCAGAGAAAATGCACATATAGCCAGGTACGTCTAGTTGCATGCCTGCCCATCCATGTTCTGAGCCAGCCCAGTTCTAGCTCTTCAGCTGCATCATCTCTTCTGGTTGCCTAAAATCACAGCACCCTAAACATGCCACCATGGCTGGGCTGGGGCCAGACAGCACCATCCCAGAGTGCTGGCAAGCTAAGAGCATACTTGTCCAAGCCTTAGAAATGTCACCTTATTCTAGAAAACATCTGAGTGTAAAGCTGGTATAAATGCATAAAGCAGGTACAAACTCTATAAAGTAAGCCAAAGATAATTAAACTAACATAAAGTTGCATATTTAAACCAAATCCAGCATCAGTTATGTACATTCAACTTCCAAAAGTGTGGGACCACAGCCTAAGGTAAAGGGAGGGCAAACGATTTCCTGGAAGGTGGCAAGGGCAGCACAAGTGATTTAGAAATCCATGACCCTTCTCAAGTCAATGGGCATTTTACCACTGAATTCGGTGAGGCCAGAGATTTACATCTTGCGCGCTGATCGCTATTGGGAACAAAAAGGAGAACTGGAGAGAGCTTCATGCCATACAGAAGGAAGAATATCCTCTCCTTTACAGAATGCAGAGCCAGAAAACAGAGGAAGTTTTCTTGGAAACTTCATGGTCAATGGGACATTAATATGGACAAATCATTTCAAGCCTTACCACATATGCATTCTCTCAGTATGTTTAATGTCTGTAATTTGTGAAAGGGACATGGACTTCTCAAAAAATGAGCACATCCATGTATTCTTTTCTGTCTCTGAAGATGAAAGGTTTTCTTCCCGGCAATCTAACCAGGAGGACAAACACTGAAGTTAGAAACAAACAGTAACCATATACCTAATAGCTTTGAAAAGAACAACCCCCAGTCCTCTAGTAGTTTTTAAGGTAGCCTTGTTTTCCTTAACCAGAAGGAGTTCAAATAAACTGAGCACTATTTAAAAAGAAACAAAGGATTTATGTGTAAACTGGAGCACAGGGAAGAAATGAGACATGTCATCTTCATTAAGCCATGCTCAGCATACACAAACAAGGAGAGAACTTACTATATTTTTAAAAAACCTGCTCCCCAATGCCTTTATTTGTATATGCTATACACACTTATATTTGTGTTTACTTTCTCTCTTGTCCTTACATGAAGTACTCCAATTTACTATAACCCTGTCTTTTACACAAAAACAAGTGTGAACAATAGGAATCTGCAATCCTCTATAAAAAATTCATTTAATAGTCATATAAAAGATAATCACTTAATAGGTAAAAATCCCACCTGCAACACAACTGACTTTTTCTTAAATGCAACTCGAACTTCTAAAAGGTCTATTTTGGTTTAATTTTAAAATATCTTCATCTCCCTACTACCCTTCCTTTCCACAATAACTTTAAATATACTACAACATATTCTTTATGCATAGCTACTGAAATTATCAAGAATACAAACAATGCCAGCAATTGCACCTGTATGAAACAAGGAATTTTGCCTTCAGTTGGAGCCTCCAGTTAAAGTTAGCATTTAAATAGGACAACTTGGTACCACAGAATCACAGAATGTTAGGAGTTGGAAGGGACCTCTGAAGATCATCCAGTCCAAATCCCCTCCCAGAGCAGGATCACCTAGACTAGGTCACACAGGAACGTGTCCAGGTAGGTTTTGAATGTCTCCAGAGAAGGAGACTCCACAACCTCTCTGGGTAGCCTGTTCAGTGCTCTGTCACTCTCATAGTGAAAAATTTTTTCCTTATGTTCACATGGAACCTCCTATGCTGACCATGTATGGTATGTCTGAGCAATCCAATTTTAAGTGCTGAAGTGTTTCCTTAAAATGTTAATGAAAAGTTTCTGAACTTTAAGGTGAAATTTGCTGAGTAATTTCTTTAAGAGTGACAGAAAAACAGAATGATATTTCTTTAAAAAAACATAAACCTGTTCTGCCTGAATATTCAACAAGTTTATTCTTATTCCAGTGTTTGCTAAAAGTAAAACTGAATACTTTTTCATAAACTGCCACTGCTGTTCTTAGATAATAATTTGAAATAAACATTTACAGGAAATTGCTTTCAGCTAATTGGTGAAACCATGTCAGGAGAAAGACAATCAAGAGAAGTATGAACTCAAGAGGTAGTTCTTGATGCACCAGGAACAAGGATGCTTCAGCTGTTTGGACACATCTGCCAGATGAACAGTAGCTGCTTCCTAATGGCTGCTCCTTGGCCTGGCAAAGGAAGGGCCAGAGATGCAGACATGGCTGGGAGACAGGCAAGAGCAATGCAGCAGGTATAATAAAGACCCCAAGTAAAAAGGAGAGTTGGTCACAGCACACAGCCTATTTCCATGGTTGCTAGTTTGTACATTATGGGCAAGAGCAGCTAAACAGAAAAGATCTCTGTGCATATTTGTAGTTTTGTCTGTTTACTTTTTCTTGTTGATTTGGGAAAGCAGGCACAGCTACAGGAATAAATGATAAAATTAATTATTTCAGCATTTTTGGTGAATATGTTGAACATACATATCTATACTATATAACCTTATATTCAAGTTTGGTTATCTTTAAGTAATTTCCACTAGCAAAATCTTTCTGTTGACAACACATGAGTCAGAAAGAACCTGGATAGCTTTTCAGGACCTTGATCGAGTATGTAAGACTAGCAGTTAGAAGACATTAACATAAAGATGAAAATGCAAAGCCACTATATTTCATAGTGTTCTGAATCCAATTTGACAATTCTTTAGAAAGAATAAATATGGGAACTCACAACACTATTGTTACGACGACTTTCTCAAAGCTAGATCACACCTGAAAGATTTGGCAGGCAAAGAAACTGTCCCTAATCCCTCTTCTGACTGACTGGATGCTGCTCAGCAGTGGTGTTTCCCTGTATTTCAGACCAACTGCCAGGCAATCTTGATTTGCAATCTTTGCAAACCACCACTGCAAAAGAGGCCAAAGGGGAAAGAAATGAAGGAAAGACTTTCTACTATGCACTCATGGCAGAATTAGATTTCTCTGTAACTTTCATGAAGGGAGAAAGAGGGGTTCTGAGACACTGTCTTACTGAATGGCCTGGGTTGGATGTGATTCCCTAGCTCTCAGCAGCATTCATCCGCATTACTTCACTCAATATATTGTCCTATGTCAGCACAGGGAATCACAGTCAGCAATGCAAGGAACTGCCTGTCATCTTCAAAGGGCGTCGGCAAAAGCCTCATGGAGGTGATGATTGTAACATTTATACATTTGTTTAATTACACAATGCTGATCAGACAGAATGAGATGAAGGACAAAGCAGGCCTCAGTTAACCTGTCTTTCTTCAATGTTCTTTGAGTAGCAGAAATATCTCTGTTAAGGATTTCCTGAAGCTGGACCTCATTAAAAGAAAGAAAAAAATTGGTGGTTTGTGGTCAAGCCCTGATCTAATTCAGGCATGAATTTGTCTCTTAACAGTCTTCTACCTTGCTTGCTAGCTTTTCAAATAATTACTTATACCATATTTCTACAGGAGAGAGAAAAAAAAAGAATTAAAGCGTCCAAACTCATGTAAAAGTATTAAATTTCTATGCCTTTCCACAGATTAACATTTGGAGTATTTCTGTATCAGAGCTACCTACCTACATATTACTGCTGCCTTTTTTTTTTCCCTGTTTTGACAGCTACACTTTTTTAAATATTTGCATTATTTACACTGAGCTCCTTCTTCGTTCTATGAAAACGACTGAAAAAGAAGGTAAGCTGCCTAAAACTTCAAACCAGCCCTGACTTTACAAGCCATCATTAACTATTCACTACTTGGCTCCCAGCATGGCAGGAACTTCCTGGTTTTTTTCCACAATTTAGGATTATGCACACTGTCTCCCAGTAAGGAAGAAGGACCATTTTAGCTCAAAACCATATGTTTCTGGCTTTATATGTCCCTCCCTCAGGAGATGGGTTACTGTGTGGGCTTTCAGTCATAATTCCCAGAACAATTTGGTGAATATCTTAGAAGCATTTCATTATTTACAGATATTCACAAGCAACTGGCAGAAAAAGATCTTAAAAGACATATGTGTGAGGTAAGGCTCATATGTTCTTCTTCAGATTTTGAACCAAGACACCCCATATCCAGTGACAGGATAAATGTGAGGAATTGCTGAACATACCTACTTGCTGTTTATTTAAAGTGTGGCAGTGGCAGAGTAGAATAGGATAGTTCAAAGGGACCTACAACAATTATCTAGTCCAACATAATTGTAAAGTCTGCGTAGTCTAATTATCATCTACTCCAAAAGGAACAGTGCAACTGTATTTTCTTTCATGGAAAAAAAACAATCAACCAACAAAAAACCACCCAAACAATCACCACCAAACAACAACAACAACAACAAACATACAAAAACCTCCAAAAACCAACCAAACAAAAATCCAACAACAAAATCAAAATAAGTATGTTACAAGGCAAAGGGCACCGACACTAAAAAAATGGC
This sequence comes from Mesitornis unicolor, assembly GCF_000695765.1. Lineage (NCBI taxonomy): Eukaryota > Metazoa > Chordata > Aves > Mesitornithiformes > Mesitornithidae > Mesitornis > Mesitornis unicolor. The sequence goes on along the minus strand of NW_010192970.1, from coordinate 23,053 downwards.
ACTTCTTGTTTCCGCCATTCATTGACTCCCAGTAAACCAAGAGTTGAGTTATTCACTCTTCTCCAGCTGCTGTCCTTTAGCTTGTCTATGTAGAACCTAATGTGTAGACTGTCTCCACATCCAGCACTGTCTATTCCATTTTACATGAAAAACAAAAGTCTAGTATTAAATACCATCAGGAGCCCCAAACCTGGCACACCTGTATTCTTGTCTTCTACTCTGTTTTCTCATAATGATGAGTCAGTGACATCCTGTAGACTTCTCTCTCCTGAGTAAAGGTCACATCTAGGGGCTTGCTATTCTCAGTGCTGTGGTAAATATCACTTGTACTATTTTTAGAAGTGGCTGTGTGCTTGAAAACACAAGCACTATCTTGGACAAGACATTTAACCATTCTGTACCTTGGCAGCCATACATAGGAGAAAGTGCTGCAATCTCAAAATTAATGAGAACTCTACCTCAGTTCTCATTTGCCAAATCTATCCTTAAATCACAGGCCCTATTTCCCCAAGGCCCAGCCTTGATAAATCACAAAACCAGAAATAACTAACATGACCCCACGAGAGGGAGAAGGAAATCATCAAACAAAGCACTGAAGCATAGATAATGCAGGGTTTGCTGCTCCTCTCATTTGTAACTGCACCAGCAATCAGAACACTGTTGTGTACAGAGCATCATGTTTCCGCTCTGCTCCTAGGGTAACAGTCAGATTTTTCTCAGTGTGATGTCAGGTTTCCAGAAGCAGTGTTACCCAAGCTGCCAGCCTCAAGGACAAGAAGTTAAACAAGAGTATAAATGTCACTCTACAGGGAGCCTGTATGTTTTCCAAGCTAGAATTTAAACTGAAAGGCTGTAGGAAGCAGACCCCCATCAAGGCCAAAGATTAAAATATAATCACATCCATACGTGCTCTGTGTATAATATTGCAGTACTGCCCTGGCATGAAGTTACCTCTCAAATGAGATTTCTCAATTAGCAAAATAGGTTTTCCTGGCAAGCTAAGCATCACTGTGTTCCTTCAGAAGCTTCTCTCTTAACATAAGTGATACATTGTCAAAGTAAATTCCTTGTTCATTACCTTCAGACTGAAAATTCCCTCCTAATGCAACTTTTCACAGAGGACTGTGTGACAGAAACCATGCAATGGAAATACACTGTTTCAGAACTGTGTAGCATAAGCAGCCTATAAACAAGGCTGACTTATCATGGAAATCTCCACAGACACCAACAAATCTCCAGGCAAAATCAAGAAATCACATCTCTGTGGGATGTGCTACTTTCTATTCACCATTAATGAGCTTCTCCCATCTTGAAACTAGACTTCTCCCTCACCTCCCTCACCTTTATCCCTAGTCTCCAAGAGCTGCCTTACACAAGTTTCATCAGCTTCTGTGAAGGGCTCCCATAAAGATCAACTCACATTAGCTGGTAAGGATTAGCATCACCTTTTCATGAAAATGCTCTCTTCGCTCACCCTTCATTTCCATTTTCTTATTCCCTTCCTCCTAATGAAGTCTTCTCTGTGTCTGGTACCGGCCCATGCACATCCTCTGAATTCCCCTCACACATCTCTTTCTGTTCCCCTAATTCCTCCCAGCATATTCTTTTTGGAGACTTCTTCTCATGAATATTTCAGAAGACTTTTTTTTTTCTGAGTTAGTGTGTACTGCATTAGTTGAAGTGTTCCATTTTCATTAGTTTATTGTTTACCATACCCTTATTTTCCTATAATTTCTAATGAAATCTTTGCCTTGTCCTCCCCTCCCTGCACATCACACTCATAACACAGGAAGAAAGTGTAGGCCAGAGAGACAGTCGCATTAATTTATTTGGATACTGTTTTCCATTTTACCAGGAAAATCCCCACCACACCGGCAGCACAAGAAAGCAACCTGATTTTACCTATGTATTATTTAAAACTAGAAGTGATGTACCACAAAATAATGCAGGGTGGAAATGTGTAAGTGGGTCTTCATAGACTTCTAGGGCAAAGCTGACTAAGCTTCAGCAAATGAAATAGAAAATACTAAAGTTATTTTGCTGCTGGCCCCTGTGGATAACAGCAGGCCCCCTGTGCAAATCTGCTGAGCTTGATATGGGAGTTGCTCTATGCACAAGCTTCAGTTCTGTACCCTACTGCTTGTGCAGGTGGCGTAGTTTATAGACAGGAATCTCTCCTTCCTCATTTCCTTGGCCATTTGCTCATTCAGTTTAGCATCTGTCACTGCGCTTTCCTGCTTGATACAACTGTGATTTTTCCACTTAATTCAGAAAATCTAACAGCTGTAATTCAGAAAGCCTGCTCACCTTAAGGAAGCATCTGAACTAAACAGAACTGTGAGCAGGTGTTCATTTCAGGCTTATCATCACCCTCAGCGCAGACATCTTCTCATTTTCTTTCTCTAGCTGAGAGGGGCTGGCAAAGGAAGGCAGAAGCATTCCCATTTCCACAACTTTACCTTTTTTTCTAACAGTGGTAAATCTTCCAGGAGTTTAAGAATTCTACTATCAGATTTGAAAGTAGCTGCTGCTGATCTGCTTTTGCAAAAAGGGACATGTCTCAAATATGAATAAAAATGCATTGGTGGAAGGAAAATGGGAAAGGAATGGTTCTATACCTCCAAATTTCAGAAGTTAATAAGAAATGTGATTATATAACTTCAAAGCTATATTTGACCCAATTCTACTCTGAAATCCCTTCAGTTGAAACAGCCATGGATTCTTAATTGTCATTCACATATGGTCAGCACCCTGACTGCAAGGGCAAAAGATCAGGGATGTTTCTATATAGACTCAACTGTCGAGCAAAACTGCTCTGATCCCAGGAGGTTCCTGAGGAACACAAGTGTCAATAACCTAATGAGGCCTGAGTACCAGTGTCCTGCTGAGTGTGTGCTGGAGGGAGGTGAGAAGTGTGTGTAAAAGTGGGCAGGGAAAAAGAAAAGTGATGACTCTGTGGGCCAAGGGGTGATACACTTCTTCTTTCAGTGCTAGAATGATCTCACCTTATATCTCACCTTACCAGAAATTAGATGTTCAGCATTTGCTGGTGTGCAAGTGGCAAAAAGGCCACACAAGATTGTATTCTTCTCTATTTCAGAGCCAGTTTTTATTAGATAATCAAAAAGAAAATGAAATTTTTTCGAAAAATAACAATTGTTGCTAACATAAAATGGAGGTATTCTTTTGAAAGAAATCTTAACAGGGCCTTCATTGGGCTTTTTTTTTGTGTGTGTAGTAGGCAAAGGTGAAAAAATGTAAACCAAAGCCCAAGTGAATGTCAACTATGTATTTCTGTATCTTCGCAAACACGAAATCTCAACACCTTGAACAGACATTTTTTTGTATAAAACTGCAGTTGCTTGACCACGGCGACAGACAAAATTGGAAAAGGGTATAATTAATAGAATCTGGACTTTTCAGCATTCTGTCCCCATCCTCTCAGCCTTCGAGTCACATACAGTCCCGGGAGGAGCAACCCCTCTGCCAACAGCAACCAGATATCCCACAAGGAGCTGCCTTGGAAAAAGGGAAAGGATCTTCTTTGCCATGCATTTTTAAGTGTGTTACATTATGCAGGTTGTCCAGATGGCTTGGTAGCAGCACTTTGCCTCATCTTTGCAATTAGAAATCCTGAAAGCTGGTAAGACTGACAGACCACAGATATTTCACAGAAATTGGTACAATTTATCTCAGGAAGCTCAGTTTGTTTTTGTGCTCAGAGAACTCTAAGGTAAAATCACTCTTTTTTTGACGGATTTGTAATAAATAGTTACAAGATTTAATACTTAAATATGCATCACTGACAGAGGCAAAGCAACTTCTTCAGTTCCATATTGCATAAACAGAAAGTGCTTAAATAGTGAGACTTACATCCTAAACAGAGATGTTCGGTTCCACCAGTGCTTTGGGCCTACTCAGGTGTTTTTTCAGTGCCTGCTCAAGCTTCGGCTCTGCTCCACTTTTTCCCAGAGCTCAGAAATTAAGGCAGTCACCAAGAACATAGGTGATCCAAGAACAAAGGGGCCTTGTCAGGTCCTATTTCTCCTACAGAATGTACTTAGCAAGAAGATATAGTCTGCTCCAATGAGAGAAGGACTTAAATATGCAAGGCTGTGAATCACAGCTACTATGCTTAACATTTGGGTATCTTACAGACAAGAAAGGGCAAACAACAGGCATCAAACTTGAATCCCACCTACAAATTCTACTAGATAACAAGATGAATAAAGAAGAATGCCAGAGTTCAACAGTAGACTCTTTGCTTATATGATCTTTGATCATTTTTGAACATCTAAAAGCCAAAGATTATTTTTAAAATTAAAAATAATAAAAATAAGCCTTTGAACAAAATTTGTACTTCAATATTATGTCATCAATAACCACCACTTTTAATTTCTTCATCAGCCTGATTTTGGTTTAGTGCAGAAAAGAAAAAGAAAAGCAGTATTATGATTCAGAATAGGAAAAAAAAATGTTAGCTTGGCTTCAGGCAAGTAACTTAATTTCCTATCTTAATAATATGGCTGATACTGTCTTTCTGCATTTTCTCCATGTAGACTGAGTTTTTCAGAAAAGAAACTATTTCTCAGCCTTAGTACAGTACATACCTACTTCAATGAAATGGTTTAGTTTGGGACTTCATTATTATTATTTTAAGAGAATGAATTATCTAGGTGCTAGTAAAGACCTCAGAACAAACGAAACATATGTACAGCCTTAGAAAAATGAATGCTTTTAGAGGAAGTGTTTAACCTCAGTCAAAGAAAGACTGCACTGCTCAAAAGAGTTGTGTACCAAATCATTTTAATTACGTCTTCACTCAGAAGTGGACCAGGATTTAAGTAGCTGATTGGACTTCAAAGCAACTGGACATAAAACTGTTCAACTACAAGGAACTTTTAAGATATTTTTCCTATAGACTAAACTGAAGTATCTTCCTCCCAGCCACAAAGATGTTGGTTATGTCCCTCATTCAGTTCTTAACACTAAAACTGAAACAGTGGAATAAAAATGGCATCAAGTTGGCTGTAGTTCAATAATAATAGCAGCAATTCCAGCTCAGAACCTTTTCTGTACACAAGGGAAAGATCAGACCTACACTACATATGTGAGCTGCTCCGATATTTCTGCTTATTTTGTGCAGGAGCCCGTCCATCAAAATGCCTTGCAGAAAAGTGTATAACAGAATTCCTACTGTAGCAGGCCCCACTCAGAACCAATGCATGTTGCTGCATGCCTCCCATGTAATCACACTTCTATTTCACATAAACTCACATTTCATAGTCCTGGGATAGCTCAGTCTTCTACAAACAGTGAACTTTCTTTTCAGATGATAAAATTTGTTCTCATGGTTCCCATGGATAACATAGTTCTGTTACAAGTTGGGAAGAAAACTCAAGAGAATTGCTCCCTTCTGAACTTCTGGAAACAAATGAGACTTTTTCTATTTTTTACATGCTATCTATTCCCTTGCCTGCCTCTCCTTACAGAAGCCCTGCTAACAAATGCAAGGTTAATTAATTGCACATGCTGCCTTATCAATGGTAAAAGATACAGAATTCTCTACCCACAATCCTTTTGGTAGAAAATAAAAGAGGAAGCCTAGTTCATGTCTCAGAAGATAAAGATGTGCTGTAAAAATTGTCTAAAGAGAAGTTTCTTATGCAGCCTGTAGAGTAACATTAGTTTAACAATCCAACTAAACCACCAGGCTGTTTATCTTAAAATGTTCAAGTCTGCAACAACAGAGCTCATATTGCTAAATTTGAGGTTGAATGCAGAAACACTAAACAAATAAGAGTAAAGAAAAAAGAACCTTGATTGTGCCTTCAAAAGGTTTAAGGTTACATAGCCAATGCAAATATCTTTGGCTCCCAAACCACAGAGTTGTTGAGGTTGGAAGAGACTTCTGGAGATCATCTAGTTCTAATCCCTGCTCAGAGTGGGTTAGCCCTGCTCCAGTCTGAACAATCCCACCTTTCTCAGCTTCTCTCCATACATCAGATGATCCAAGCCCTTAATAATCCTTGTAGTACTTTGCTGGGTTCACTCCAGTACATTTATGTTTCTCTTATACTGGGTAACCCAGAACTGGACCCAGCACTCCAAACGTATCTCACCAGTGCTGAGCAGAGGGGAAAGATCACTGTCCTCATCCTGCTGGAAATGCTTTTCCTAATGCTGCCTTGGAGGCTGTTGGCCACCCTTGCTGCAAGGTCACATCGCTGGCTCATGGTCAACACCAGAATCTCACTCATTCTTTTCTGCCAAGCTACTTTCCGTTCCAGCTAGAATGCCATGGATCATCACAGAACTACTCATTTTCCTTGTATGTCCTATTCTTCTTGTCTCTTTTCTATATATGTTTTTTTTTTGAAATATCTATTTTGAAATAAGAAGCTGACTACCTTCCTCTCACCAGGCTTTGCACAGTCACGTGTCATTCCTAGTTAACTCCTAGTAAGTGCCAAAATGTGTAACAGAGTTCATTCTTTAGGTATCCATCTTCTCCAAGTATTTGCCATTATTCTTGTTCTGATACATTTTTGTGAAAACTGGTGACTCATTGTCGAATCTCCAACCTAAGAACAAGACTGTTCACACACCACTGTGCACAGAGAGGTTTTGTTATGTGATGTATAGTGTTGTTTTAAAAGAACACACATATCTTGCCTTCTTTTCCTTTGCCCAACCGTGAAATCTCCACTACATTCTTTTGTACAGGTGCTTTCCCACAAGTGATTATAGCAAGAACTTCCATCTCAAAGTAGGGTACAGACGAGAAAGAAAATTCCTGGAAACAAAAATTAATTCCATTCTCAGCTGAAAACACGCTTCTCCATCTTGTGTATTCTTTCAGCTGGTCTGGAGACACTTGTGATCATGGTGTATGGCTCAACTATTCCCACTTTGCTACGAATACCTTTGGGATAATTCCATTACCATCCATTCTGCATTGACCCGTCATCTCTTGGCTACAGTTTTGGTTCTATGATATGACCTGCACCTTCCAGGGGAAAGAAAAAAAAAACCAACCCTTGCTTTTATCAGTCTTTGCAATTTTGGAAAAAAATGTTTATATCTATGAAAGCATCTCAGTTCTCTAGAAGTGTGATGTCAAGGGGGTTGGGTGCTGCACTTGCATCAGCCTGGAATTTGATTAATAATACAAAAAAGGCGGCTTCACCACACAGCAGTGTTCCCCATAAATAAACTAAGGCCACATTATCATATTCATTAGGGTCTGAAAAATACTGTATTTTATTTTATTGCATTTTATATATTTTTTTATTTTAAATAGCAGCAATGGAAAACAAGACATCAGAAATTCCATTCTAGTGCAGGGGGTAGAATTATTTACTGCCACTGGGTCATGATATTCCTAGGTTCCTTAAATTCATACTGAAGGAATATACCTTTATGGCTTTGACACTGAAAAGAAAACGACTCCAAAGGAAATATATCTTTATAAATCACTACAGGATTTTGGGATAGGTAGACTTTTTGACCACTGCTCAAATGCAGTGCAAATAGGAGATGGTGAGACAATAATTTCACAAGACAAATTTTGATCTCTTCCATCATTATCTAAACCATTGCACCTGTTATTTCTTCTAAAATGTTGAATAATTTGACATAGAAATTAAATACACAGTTAAACCTCTCACTTCCAAGACAACCTCATTTTCATTTAGTCCTGCAAATAATTATTTCTTTTTCTTAATGCTTGGATTTGTCTTTGCACTCAGTGCAGAATAAATATCCTTTCTCTCAGCTTATTACTATTAGTAAGTTCCCTATATTTTAAATGGAGCATTCAATATAAAAGACTCTCTAAAAGATCTTGTTCTGCAGACGAAGAGGGTAAGGAATTTATGTATCCTTCAATTCTTTTAAATTTATCCCTATGTTTGTGTGGAAGCACAAAAAAACCCACAAAAAACTGTTTTGCAAACAGTGCCTAAGCCAGGGAAGCATACTTTATTACTAAGTTAAAGTACATAACACAAGCATGAGTTTATAGGGTACCAACAACTTGAAATCAGCCCTTCAGAATTTAGCTCACAAAGTAGCTTTCCAAACGGCAAATAAGGCTACAAGTTTGGCTTACAAAAATATAGAGAAGGGTCTTCTGGATAGTCAATTGCTTCTATATTTGTGATACAGATGTTCTGCTTATTTATGTTGCCTGTAATGCACATTGAAGTTGTAGAACAGGCAGATGGAAGAACTTTTCAGGGTACCCTTGACATGACAATTACTTTTGTGAAAAGTATCTATGCACAATTACCAGATACACTAAAATGAAACTAGTCACTCGCCTTGGACAATTCTAAAAGCTTACAGAATGAGCAATGCAAGTACTTAACTGCACTGGAAAAGGTGGGGAAGATACCAGGGCAGCAATGTCAGCCCTAGTTTTCCCTTCCATCCTACCTCAGAGTTTAAGATCCATCCTACTCCTCCCTCATGGTTCATGACTTTGGGAAATCTGGCTAACCCAAAGCTTGAAACTATATTTTGCAAAAATCACTGTTTTCTTTCTCTCCTATCTGTTTTCTTTCTCCTATCAACATAATCTGCATGTGGCTCTCCAAGGCACCTGAAACTACAAAATATATTCTGGAGCTACAGAGCAGTGCTGACGAATAAAGGTACAGTCAAAAGAGTAATAAAAATTGATTTTTTGGGAAAAAAAAACACCAAAAAAAACCAAACCCAAAACCCACAATTAAAAAAAAAAAGATAAGAAGTCAGCTGAAGGGAAGAATAAGACTAAAAGGTGAGGAATTAGTTAGCAGGAGGTTAGTGGCAAAGGTTGTATAAAGGCCTCTTTATTGACATCTGAAGTAAAAATGGGGAGTGAGAAGAATAGCAAATGACACCTGCCTAGTTAGTTTGGAGTACTGGACTTCTTCAGGTACAAGTGGGTAATTTTTAATGCAGCTCAGTATCCAAATTGAAATCTTGGTAGGGAGAGGATAGAGTCTGACAATGTATTGGCTGGTTCACACTCCAAGTGGAATTACAGCAGGAAAACAAACCTTCCCTTAGAGGTTATGTTTTGTATCACTGAAATAATGTAATTGTCCCAAAACAATGCTTTGTTTGCTTTGTTCTTATTCCTTACTTTAAATTTCTTCTTTCATCCATGTTAAAATTTAAATGGAAGATAGTGGGGTTTGTGTTTTGTTTGGTTTTTTTTTAATATGCTTTATCTTTCTAAGGAAAACCTTTCTGGCCAACACCACTTCCTCAGCTACTTTCAAACTATAAACCATTTGGATTCTTGTGTACTATTAACAAAAAGACAGCTATACAGCTATAGATCTAAGAGCTTATAAAAAATGTTCATATCCCAGACATTAGGGTACTCCCTCAGAAAAACAACCCTCTACAGGGAATCACCAATTAGAGGCTAGTACCCACAGGAGATGCTAATAAGTTCATTAACATTTCATGTTTTAATGAGTGATCTGCAGAGAACCATAAAACCACTAAAAAATTTGTGAAGCATAAAGAGAGGTGAAACAGTAAATAATTATGATGAAAGGTCAGTCACAGTACACGACCTGAATCTCCTGGGGAGTGTTACATGGTATTCTGCAGGTCAGGTGGGAGCCCAGACCTGTACACTCTACCTCTCATTAGGCTTCTGTAATTTGTGCTTGCCACATGTTAATCCAGCTAGAACTACATAGCATGACATCAGCCAGAAGACGCAGGATATTGTGAATAACCTTTGTTTTAAACAGTTTCAGTCTGTTAAAAACGATTTTGATACTGACAAACTTGAGGCAACCCTTTTAAAAGTATACCACAGCTATATAATCAAAGGACTGCTGTGGAGTGCAGGGAGTCCCACAGAGATTTGAACCACACAGCACCACAGAAGACCCAGCCCAGTGCTACGGTCAGGGGGACAAGAAAAATTGGGATGTATAAATAGAAACACAAGATAGAAAATAGTAGGGAGGCAATTTTACCACCATCTGCAATGTTGGCAAAATGAAGCCTCAAGTCTCTAAGTTTTCTTTCTGAATGTTAAAGAAAAAAAAACACAACAAAACAAGCAGCTTAAGAAAGTACAAAATTTAGCCACATGCCGTGATGTAAGGAAAGAAGAAAAGAGATAGTGAGGTTCAAACTTTCTCTCATTAAAAAGCAGAGTTGACTTCCAGGAAAGGAGTCAGAATGAGGGAAAACATCAGCCCATGAAAGTGAGGGAGGAAAATATGAGGTGTGAATATGGCAGTAGATTGCAAATAAAATAAGAACCAAATAACACTAATTTAAAAATCCAAACAAATTAAAAAGAAATGTAAGGAGTACACGTCAACTGTGAGAGTGATTGTCTGCTGAAATGGCCTTTATCAGGACAGAAGTGAGCTCTGTATCTTTCTGTATCTGCACATAAACTTGTCACTTCTATGATAAGCATCCTTTAATAACATATACCATATACTTTAGTCAAACTAAAGTTATCAAGCCCAATACAAGGAAGTTTAAAGGACTGATAAAGAGATTAGTTTGGAAGATACAATAGTCCCTTCTGGTCTTCAATTAAATTTTCAGAAAAGTCAAAGCACAGTGGATTAATACAAAGCAGGGCAGAAGAACTTGGAAACTTTTCTCATTCCTGTGTAAGAGCTTCTTTCTCCTTACTCATGCTGGAAATCTGGGGTTCAAAACGCTTGCACAGTCCAGGCCTGCGACTTAATGGTGCCTACAGCTACATCTCTGCAAATTATTCCTTCTTGCCCAGTGTGATGGTTTTGGCTGGGATATAGTTAATTTTCTCCATAGTAGCTAGTTTGAGACTATGTTTTGGATTTGTGCTGAAAAAAGTGGTGATAATACAGGGATGTTTTCACCTTTGCTGAGCAGTGCTTACACAGAGTCTAGACCTTTTCTGCTTTTCATTCCACCCCACCAGCGAAAAGACTGGGATGCATAAGAAATTGGGAGGGGACACAGCTAGGACAGCTGACTCCAACTGACCAAAGGGATATTCCTCACCATGTGACTTCATGCTTAGCATATAAAGCTGGAGGAAGAAGGAAGAGGGGGACATTTGGAGTGATGGTGTTAGTCTTCCCAAATAACTGTTACATCTGACAGAGCCCTGCTTTCCTGGAGATGGCTGAACACCTGCCTGCCATTGGGAAGTAGTGAATGATTTCCCCTTGTGTGCAGCTTTTGCTTTACCTATGAAACCATCTTTATCTCAACCCACGAGTTTTCTCACTTTTACTTTTCTGATTCTCTCCCACAGCAAGCAGCTGTGTGCTGCTTAGTTGCCAGCTGGGGTTAAATCATGCCCTCTAGGTTCACTGAGGCAGTGCAGGTTGTCCTGGTCACAACAGAAGCCCTGTCAGATGCCACCTATATGGTGCAACATGTCTTCTCAATATATTATTTGCCATATATCTATTTAGATTTAAATATCCTCTTACTTACCATAGCCCCACTAACTACATTAGGATATCAATAATATAGTTCAGAAATTATCCACCTGGCTAGAGTTCATTTATAACATAATACTTTCAGTTGTGGCCTCTGAAAACAATTATTTCTTTAAATTGCATATAAAAACATGCGCTTGCTGTGCACATAAACTAAATTTCCACAATAAGCATGCAAAAATACAGAATCTAATTTTGCAAGATATCATCCTTTTGCTTCTTTGTTTCTCATGAGTGAAATTTAAAGGAAAACATTAGCATGCATTGTTTTTTTGAAAGTTCGTGTTAGTGCAGCAACATTAGGAACAAAGTGCTCTACTGTAATATGCAAAGTGTACGATACCAAGCATATGCAATAATTCTTTTTTCCCATTTTTCCCCGTATCACATAAATTACAAATAAACACACAGTTCTTGCCATTGAAGGAAGCTTTTGAGAGACAATTTCCTTGTGTACTGAAAACCAAAAAAACCCCACCAGATTTACAACAATTGATACAGTCTTCTTGCTTGTTGTTTCATCCAGCAAATAATTTTCCTAGGTTAAATGCAAATATGACATACAGAAATTTATAAAAGATATTACTGCTAAAGTGAGTGTGAGTCTCTGCAGAGTATGTATTAAAATGTAAAATTAGTAGGAATGAACAATTTTTTCGGAGACTGCACACTTGAAAAACATTAAGAGACATGAGTATTTCTTCTGTCTCAGAGTTTATAAATGAGTGTTAATACAGTAAAGACTCTCAGTGGGAGAAAATTATTTGAATTTTACTGGGTTGAAAGGAACCAGGAATGCTGTATGAATTAAACATAACACAATTCTATAGCCTGAGAAAAAAATACTAATAATACACTTACAAGTTAAATACATTTTAAGAGTTAACAAGTTCAAGACCTAAGCAAGTAGCAGTAGTGGGATGTTTGTTTTGACCCAGTCAACAACAAGCAAATACCATATCATTAGCAAAGTTTCAAAGCCAAGTGCAGCCCTGCTGCCATGGTCTTTTCATAAGGCTGGAACAACTCTCACCAAAAGTTCAGAAGACTCCATTCCTCATGTTAATTATAAAAGAAAAAAGATTTCCAATAACTTTTTGTCAGTTGCTAATTAAATGATTTCCACTCATCAATATCTGAGATGTTTTAGGGCTTGAGATTTTTTTGTTGCCTTTTTTTTTTCTTTTTTTTACTTCTATATTTTGAAAGGACATATGGTAACACTGATTTCTTTAGTTATGCAGTGTTAGAGCCACATTTTTTCCTCCTTGCTAGGAACAAGCGTAACAAAACTAACTTTGCCTTTGGTAATTCAATTCCTCTTCTGAAGAATGAAAGAGAATTCTGCCACACCACTCAGTGAGATATCATTTTATTTAACAGCCTCCCCACAATATTTTGGATACGTAATTCAGTGATTTGGTTTGCATCACAAGAAATGTGGCCAGCAGGTTGAGGGAGGTGATTTTGTTCCTCTACTCTGGTAAGACCCCCACCTGGAGTACTGTATCCAGCTTTGGAGTCCCCAACACAAAAAGGACATTGAAGTGCTGGAGTGGGTCCAGAGGCCACAAAGATGATCAAAAGGCTGGAGCACCTCTGCTACAAAGGCAGGCTGAGATAGGTGGGGTTGTTCAGCCTGGAGAAGAGAAGGCTTCATGGGGACGTTATAGTGACCTTCCAATACCTGAAAGGAGCCTATATGAAATTGGGGGAAGAGCTGTTCACTAGGGCATGTAGCGATAGGATAAGGGGTAATGGTTTTAAACTAGAAAAGGGAGATTTAGGTTGGATATTAGGAATAATTTTTTCCAATATGAGGGTGGTTGTTCACTGGAACAGGTTGCCCAGAGAGGTGGTGAAGGCCTCATCCCTGGAGATATTCAAGGTCAGGCTAGATGGGGCTCTGAGCAACCTGATCTAGTAACAATGCCCCTGCTTACTGCAGGGGAGTTGGACTGGATGATCTTTAAAGGTCCCTTCCAACTCAATACATTCTATGATTCTACCTCAGCACTTTACTGAACAGTATAAACATTACTGTCACCCAGGTTCTCCACTACATAATAGCATAACCTTCATTACAAAGCTTTTGCATACTGCTCATCAGTTTTCTAACCTGTAATCTTGCAATAGATTCAGCAGTGAGCTATGATTTTTAAACCCCAAAGCGTAACAGCTGCCCTGGTTGCCCAGAAGACACAGCTAGTACTGGCTGGTATCATCCCAAGTTGAAGTTTTGCAACAAGATACTGCAAACAGGGATTTAAACCAACACAACTGTTTAGCTATATAAAATTAAGGACCATGTCTAAAGTTGAACAGCATTATTTTCCTACTATAAAATAAATATGAAAAGTAATTTACTACAGAAAAAAAAGAGAGGCAGGAAGAGATTGTGCCTTCTGCTGTCTAATGGCAGCTATAACTAGAAACAACACAGAAGGAGAAATGAAGTATTACATTACTTCTGGCACAACAGTAAGAATGTATGAAAAGAGAAGTGCATCTTGAAAATTTGAGTAAAGGTGCAAACAAGTCTGGGGGTTTTTTTCTTTGTTTTGGTGAGTGGTTTTTTTGTTTGTTGGCTTTTTTGGTGGTTTTTGTTTGTTTGTTTGATTTGGGGGTTCTTCTGTTTATTTTTTTTAAACTGAACACAAGAGAAAAACACAAGCCTTGTTACCTGAAGTTCACACTTGCCCTCAGGTATTAGAAGGTGTACAATAACTTTGCAGCTGCAGAGGCTGTTCTTGCTTATGTCTATTTAAGCGTTAGTGTCACAGGCTGCCTCAGAAGCGCCAGGAGAGCAACTAAATTCTGTAAGTACCCTCGGGTTAAATCAAGGTAAGCTGGCACCAAACGATCAATTAAACGTTTTAATGTTAACAATTTGGATTTACAAAACGTAAAAGCATTAGCAGTATAGGTTCTTGGTAAAGTAGGAAAAGAACAGAGATATGAAGAGCTATCTACACCCTTAGATCCGCTGACGATAGCAAAGCAAGCAGAACACACGTGGCTCTGAGAGTCAGCGTCTTTTATACAGTCCACGCCCTCGAGGCTGCTGCGCAGGCGCCATCGTGTGTTTGGGGGTAGTCTTGAGCCCAACTCTACAGAAGCTCTGTCTGGTCTCTGGCCATGTGTGGTCTTGTCTGGCAACACAGGCCTGTGCATCCTCGAGTCCTTGGACAGGTCGGGCCCCTGCTTCCAGCAGCTTTTGTTATGCAGGACCTGTCCTGCCACAATATTTGAGACATTAATGCTTTCAGTCTCTCACAGTCAGCCAATCCTTTTTTTCCTACTGGGAAGCCAAGGCTGTTGAGAAGCTGTGTTTACTGTTAACCCACCCTCATGTACATCTCTTTCTTACTGGCTGTGTCCTGCCATTTACAGTTTGTTCTGGTAAAAAATTTACATCACCACAAGAATTTTGTTCTTTAAGGGTTGTCTAGAGGGAATAGTACTTTCACTTCCTCAAAGTTCCCAAAAACCCTTACATCTGAAAATATATGAGAATATGGTCTGGGTGTATGAAATATTAGCCTCGGGAGACACCATGATTATCTAACCTAAAAACATTAGTTTGAAAGCTTCTGTTGAACAGCAATGCAGAAACAATTATTTAGGAAACAATGCAGAAAGGTTTTTGCTGAAACTACCAGCAGCAAGTGAAAATTGGGGGTAGGAGAACTGCCAGTCAGGAGACATTTATCTATTTAGCCTTTGCTCCTACAGTTGTAAAAGAGTGAGACTCTGAATGTCACATGGCATAGTAGAAAAGCTAGAATAGCACTGGTGAACCACTGACTTCAAACCAAACCAAACCAAAACAAAAAAATCGCCCAGAACAACACAGAACAAAACCAACAAAAAACCGTGACAACAATCATTGTTCAAACACATGGTTACGCCAAGATACTGGGACTTCCCCACAGACTGACAACAATTCATGGAAAGAATGTAATAGATGAAAATGGAGGAATTATATGGTGCGGTATCATCTCTGCTATTCACATGTGCTTGCAGGGAACAGAAGTGCAAAAACCCCAAACTCCAACCTTTTAACAAAACTGTACTTCTGTGAAGAAGTATCTCCCACTTAGCTATTACCGCCCTGTTCTTCTGAGTCAGGTCTGTTTGGTTGCTAACATTGTCTTGAGGAAAGGCATGACAATCCAAAAAGTACCCAGAGCTAATAAACTTGATGGGGGAAAAAGCTATCACTTCGGAAAAGAAGCTACCAACCTAAGTAATGGTTATTATTAAAACAGAAGTTCTCACATGAATCACATTAGGGAAGATTATTGGTAAACTGACAAATATACCTATGCTCACAGTCACTGCAATCTATCCTGCAGGCAAAAGCCAGAATTTCTTCCCTAAAAGAAAGTTCACAGATGTACTTTGCTAATAACTTCATTAAGGCACACCTGAACAGAATAATTAACAGCCTCTCTGGTCTACCTCGACTAGATTAGTAATCATAGTTGATAAAAGATCTGCTCACATCAAAGATAAAACAGACTTTTCCCTCAAGAGAACACCCTTAATGCCCAGAAACTGTTGATGGGGTAAGCATTGTGAGGAATTATGTCCTTGAAATGTGCAAATGCACATCTGCTGTGGAAAATTTGTTATTGTTAAACAGTGCTAAATATTCAGTAAAATGCAAACAAGATACTGTTTTGCTTTGCTTATTTTCTTCAAATAAGCATGAGAAAAATTTCAAGCAAGCAGTAATCCATGTCCACTACAAACTAGTCTTATCATCCCTGTTGGCTCCATGGCTCGATTTCTATTTACACAGAGAAACAGACAAAATGACCAAGTTATGCATAATTTACATGTCTGCAGAAAGGATAACAGAAAACACTTTTGTATGCCAAAGTAAGTTAGACAGCTCTCTGTAGGCCACAATCTGGTTCCCACCAATTTTTAATAAAAAAAAATTAAATACTACCTCAAATCAGTAAGACATAAAATATCTGGTATTATATAAATCACATTATGTTGGTAGGTGAAATGTTTTCCTCTGAAAAAGCCTTTCCAGTCTCTGTGATTATGAGAAGTACAATGATATTTTACCTATTTAACATTGCTACTATTAGGAAAGGAGAAGCCGGAGGTTGCTTATTAGAGATCTTCCATCTAAAAATGACCTGTAAGCAGCAAAAATGGGTTTGTCTTCTCAAAACAAGCATACAAAAAAACCTAAACTTTGAAGATAACCTTGAGAACATAAAGGAATTCAAGCCTGTTTGCACTACAACAGCTGCACTCTATTTTTACATCAGCATTCAAAGACATACCTGCATTTATGTCAAATGAATCAGGTAAATAACATCCTTTATTTTTCAAACCTGTTCATATAATTTTGACTTTGTCACTGAGCATTTTCTGAGGAGAGCAGAAGAGGTAATGAGCACTGGTGGCTGCACAGCATATACAACCCTGGTTATCAGAGCCATGACGAAGGCTGTACAGGGAATTCATCCTATGGATTTGCACAAGGCCACAGGAGAGAGCTAACGAGTTTTAATCTGTTAAACCAATGCCTTCCCCACAAGCACCTGTGGAACCCCTGCCAAGCTACTCCACTTCTCCAGACTCGAAGAAATCTTATCCTCCTCTTCCCCTTCACCTGTGTTCAGGGGACCAGCCATGCCCTGAGCACAGGCAAAGAGCCTAGCACTATCCTGCCAACTACTTCTTCTGCAAGGCCAAGTACTATGCAGTACAGGCATTTTTAGTGAGGGAGAAAGAGACCAAGCTTCCAGAAATTACCATGAAATTACAGAGCCAACAGATTTATATTAAGGATAGGAAATACTTTTAAATTGGGTATAAAAATAAAATAAGGGAGTAATTTGAGGAGAAAAAAGAGATTATTTTCTTTGTCTGTTTAATTCAAGGAGAAGCAGTGAATCGGTCACACTGTTAAACAACTGAGAAAAACAGTATTTTATCCTGTTATCACTGTAGCAATATAAAGGACATGCCACTGTCACAAGATATGATGGCACCATTAAAATAGCACAGTAAGTGCTGTTATAAAAAAAACTCTGAGTAAGTGCAAGGCCACATCTGTCCCTCAGAGAATAGTTTCTTCGTGTAGGTTTCCATGCTTCAGGAGAGTTTTAAATGTTTCAGACAAACCTATTTCCAACTTATTCTCTGTTATTATTCCTGACATATTCTTGTATTAGCAGTGATGGGTTTGCATCTGAAAACTTCCAGCTCTCCTTCTTTACTTATTGAATCTTGTGCTGAAATCATAATGATCCTAAATATCTTATATCACATTAGTTTCTGTTGCAACAGATAAATGTCACAAACATATGATGACCTAGCAGCAGGACTTGGCAGAAGAAGAAGGTGAGTAAATAATGGGAAATTGCCTTTAGTTGCACAGTAGTTTAATAAAAGCAGAGGAATTCAAAGTGATGGACAATACGTTGTGTAATTACTCTGTATGATCTCAACTTCATCCTCTAGAATCAATTCATCTCCCTTTAAACCTAAACATTAAGAAAGACTTTCTGCTATTGCATATGGATCAAGTGTGTGTCAGTGGGCTGGTTCATGTCTAGCCTTCAACCAAAAAATTCTGTCTTCTGTTTAAATGCAGAAGTCTAACAATTAGGTATTGTATGTGCTCTGTTTTTAATAGGCAGGGACAAGAACAAGTGCTCTACCTGTTAATTAAGATTTTTGTATCTCTCCTTCTAAAGCATCTGAACATGTTAAATAAGCCATTGTTAATTATAATGCATTTCTAGTCATCATTTGAATTTAGCATTTTATCATCCTACTTAAGGATTCAGTGCTGCTATTGAGCATGCTTCTCAGCTGGCTTTGCCAAGATGGCTGCTCTTCCTGACTTCACCTGTGCCCACTAAAGCAGATCACATTAACTGAAGCTACAGTGGGCTTTAACTCTTAAAACAATAAATCATTCAATAAAGATAGGCTCTGCTGAGAGCAAACATGCACAAAAGGGGCCATTTTTAGTACATTCTGCTTTCAAATTAAGAAGATAAATGCGGTTAAATATTTTGTCTGTCCACATTTTTGGAAAAACAATAGAGAAAATCAAGTCACTGCACATACACCTCTGCTTTTTCCCATTTTTTTCATTGCACCTACTCTCTGTTGATCCCCACTGTAGCATGCTACAGCAATAAAATTACTATTTTTATGTAGCAAGTAATGAGGAAAAAATCATTATTTTTGAGGACACACATTTATGGGGTGGAGAGAGGGAAGTAAGTGGTCACTGGACACGATTATCATGAGATAAGTGCTCATTAGTTTAGAATCAAACAGATTCTTAAGTGAGCTAAAAAACTACAGATTCCAATTCATTGTCCAATTTTAAAATTAGAAATGTGAGTAAATATAAGAATTAGCAATATGCTAAAAATGGAGCAATTCAGAGGGGAATCTAGCAGCACACATCTTAGCTTCAAAATTAAATTATTCAATCCATTGCATTTATTGCTAGTCCCTATTTCCTTGCTGCGTATTCCCTGAACAGATTTTGGGTTTTAATTTTTACCATTTTTCCAGTCTTTCATGTTTCCCATTTTAACTCTTTTCTAAGGTGTAAAAAAATATGGCTCCTGTATGTTATACATAGAGGTGATGTGATGAATAAATAATAACAATAATAATAATAATAATAACAACAACAACAACAACCTTGTCAGAGTAAATTTATTTTACTTGAAAGGTCAGAGGGAGGGGGAGAAGGATGAGGATCTTTTTCCACCATTACAGTGAACAACATTGGCAAGGGAAAACAAAATAAAAAATGAAAAACAATCTGCCCTGTAAACTTGTTTTTTAAGACTGTACTTATAAAGCAGATATAGTTTTCACTACATAACTAATTATGCATTTCAGACAGCAACAGTCATTAAGTACAAAAAGGGTAAAACAACATTATAGTCTAATGAAAGGAAGAGCACTGCTTGGACACACTGTGGGATTTGGACAGCAAAAGCCACTTTTCAGAGTGCCACACAGTTGAAAATTCAAGGAGAAAAGAGTCAAGAGATAAATGCTCCTGGCATCCATGGTAATATTTTGTAGCAGCTCTGTTTAATTAAAATATAAATTATCTCATTACTAACACCAAGAATACCTAAAGCAGTTAGCAAGGCTCTCAACAGAATAAGAAACATAAAATAGAAACCAATTACAAGTTTGGAAGCAGACATTGCTCTAAATAGATGATTTCAATTCTTTGATTTACATGTGTACAAATTAAGTGCTGTGAGGAAAGAAGGCCAAGAAAAAAGTTGACACTTGAAAAGCAAGTTCTTTCTTTCCATGCCCATTGGTTCTCCACCTTCTAACTGAGAAACAAAGATCACTGATCTTTTAAGTTTGGGAGCTTTGTGGTTTAGTTTTTTGTGAGGGTTTTTTTAGTTGGTGGGGTTTTTTTGTTGTGTTTTGTTTGTTTGTTTTTGTTTGGGTTTTTGTTTGGTTGTTCTTTTTCTTGTTGTTGAGGGGGAGAGTCTTGTTTGTTTGTTTTGTTGGGTGTTTTTGAGTCTGTGTGGGAATAGCATTGTTCCTTTCAGAAAAGCAGTATTTAAGGGGAATTTAGTAAACTCCCATGTAAAAAAATGGCTGAAGACAGAGGAACTGTGAAAGGCTTCTGAAGCCTCAAAACAGTCACACTGAAAGTTGCCCTTCACATAAATGGTTGGAAAATCGCTTACCACTGGCTTCCTAGCAACAGTGTTTTTTAATGTATTTCTCCTTTGAATAGATAGTCTCCAACAGCCAGTCAGACTTTGGTTCCTGCCCCATCCTCCAGCCATGTTGCTCCTAATTCCTACTCTCAGGATAAAGTTGTCATCTCTATATTGAATATCGATAGCCCAGGCTGATCTGAAGCTAGAAAATTTAATAACAGCCATGACAATAGTGATGCTCAATAACATCATACACAAAAGGAAATATTCTTCATTTTCCAGCTTTTTAATACACCAGATACCTTAGAATCAATAGATTTCATTGTTTTTCATGACATTTCCAATTTGCTAAGACTAAGAGAGATGGAATACAATTATTTCCTAAAACAAGAACCAGAATTTTCCCTGAAGTTTGACTGCAGAACATTTTGGAGTTCACTGAAGGGAACAGTATTACTACCACCCTGAGCTTCCTCCTGCGTCAACAACATATTTCTGCCTTCTTCAGAGCTCCTAAATAATCAAAATAGAGAAAGTGCAGCTAGTTTCATAGCCTCTGAAGATCACTGGAAGTCTCAAGAGAAAACATTTTATTCTGAGAATTCTGAGTCAGACTTCTTGATCAAAGAGATTTGGATACAAGAGTTCAAATGAACCCTCAAACCTTTCGAGACTCACAAGTCAGTGAAACACACAAACACTACCCCTGCTTCATCAACAGCACACTGAAACTCAGCTTGGCCCAATGGCTCAAACCTGGATTGTCCCTTCTATCATCATTTCTTGACAGTAGTTCTGAAGAAAACAAACCATAATGCCAGCTGAAACTTTTCTGAACCTTCTGTCTTTTGTAAAAAAGTTGTCCAATTGAACGATCTTTTAAATCCCAAAAATATATTTTAGCTGACATAAAAAGACTCCAACTTAGTGTGCACAGTGGCTATTATAGGGGCGTTCTGTGACTTGCTTATGATTGAATGTCTCATTCTAGCTCTTAGCAATAGGACAAGGTGTATACCCAATAAATAAACCTATTCCACTGTTCAAGCATGAGGCTGCCCTATGCAGCATGTGACTGTAAAACCATGCCTGCCAAACCAATATGTACATGAACAGGTTAAAAGAAGAAAGGAAAAGTAAAGATGAAAAATACCTTAGGGAGGACTATTTTTCCATCAGTTATTGTGAAACAGTTCTTGTTTTGATGACGTAAATTGAATGCCATTCTATGAACTGCATCCTTGGAATTACACAATTCTGCATTACACTAAAAGTAACCTTTGCTTTATGGGAGCTTCAGTATTCTTTACAGGAGTTTCCTGGACATTCAGACCCTTTTCCCAAAGGTTAGTCTGATTATAGTCAGGAAGGAAAAAAGATAGCAAGCTATACAACAAAAGAAAGTGTCCTGATCTATTCAATTTTTAAAATTAATTTTTATTTTATTTCAGAACTATGCCTGTTTCCAAGAAGTAGAAACTGCTCTGGTTTTTGGAAAAATCTCTGCTTACAAGAATTGACATATCAGACCAATACGCATTTAATCACAAGGACTTCCGTTTGTGGCAGATCAGGCAATCTACCTCTGACAGCAGTTTGCCACAAACTCTTGGAGAAATTACACAAGAAGTTCTGTAATCAGCAGAATTAAAAATCTCCACTGTACATGGCTTTGGCTCATAGTAGGATGCCTAATACTTAATAAGGTACAATTTTTCAATTCCTATGGGTAAAACTGAGAATTTCCCTGATGTCTAAGGGCAAAGCACACATATTTTTGTAATAATATGTTAAAAGTTGAGGGGAGAATTGAGAAGGAATGATCACATTAAGTCTCCTATCATCTGGAAATGAGGACTCAAGAACATATTTAACTAGATATATTCACAGACAGCTAAAATTAAAATACTACTTTTAAATTAAAATGCACATTATTGCAAGAACTGAGATTTCAGTCTCTCAAAACTGAGGAAAAACCCACAGAAAACCCCACCCAACAATCCTTTGTTCTGCACTTATCCACACCAAAAACTAGGGATGATTTTTACTCTTTTAGAGAAGTTGACTCATGGTTCATTTTGATTTTCTGCCTGCTCCAGTTTCTTTCTTAAGGATTTATATTTTTGTCCTCTTGACAGTTGATCTTTCAGCTGTATATAATTTTTTAAATTACACAAATTTATTTTTAGTAGACCCTTTAGACCACCACACCTTATAAAACATAAGCAAGCCATATAGCAGTCTGGAGAAAAAGCATCAAAGTGCTATAAACCTTTTCGTTCTGGGAATTTTATATAATTCTCCCTTCTTTCTAGCTTTCCTTCCTTCCCAAATGGAATATGTATTATTCTCACAAGTGTTTGTCTACAACCAGAACATATCTATCAATTTAACACTGGGTAAAAATTAATATCTACCTTTTCCAGCAATTCCCAGCCAACAGACCTGGGTCTTTTTCAAAGGATTGAACTGAATTTCTGGGTAAAAGAAAAAAGACCCCAAGGTGGGCTCTTTTCGTCAATTTTTTTTTTTCCCCAAAGGCCATCTTTGTTTTCCTTCAGTTCTTCATTTTCATATTTCTGCTTTCAACTGAGACCAGTGGACAGTACTTTAAATTTCTAAAGGATATTATTTCATTTGCCATAAGTTAGCCCCCACCAAATCAGTTTCTTCATGGACTTCAGTTGCCACTTGTCCTGTTCAGCACATTTACCTAAACATCACAGGTAACCATACTTGACATTTATTTCTCGCAGTATAACAAAGTACTCACAATTACATTTTTTTAGCACTGAAGTTACAGATTCTTTAGTCTGTCTAAACTGTTTATACCTCTTGCTTCCTTTGGCTTTTATGGCCAAATGCCAGGTCCTGCACTTGGGA
>NW_010192969.1:0-2979 GCF_000695765.1 Mesitornis unicolor | reverse complement strand
TCCCACCTAGCATTAAGCTACAATATAAACATGCTACTGCTGTGCTCCAGAAAAGTGAAGAAAACCACACAACACGCACACTCAACAGACAAAGCCTTAGGTCAGTTTCACTCTGGATCAAAGAAGATAAAAATCAACCTGATTTGGGGATTTTGAGTTTATGAATAAAGAGAACCTTTACCATGCTGACAATCTCCTCCCACTGCCAAAAAATTAAAGAAAACAAACTAAGAGAAGACATATTCCCCTTTTCCTTCGGTACATGGAAAAGAGGAAATTAAGTGTATTAGGTGCCTGCTAGTGAAGACTAACACATCCAGACTACTCTGAACAAACTGTATTTACAGCATCCTGATGGGAAGTGCAGAACTTGCATCTGCTTCACTTCCCATCCCTTCAGGTTAGTTACTGTGAAAGCCAGACTGACAACTATATGGTATTTTAAAACCCATTCATATTTAAAAAACACTTGGTCTGTAACACCTTTATGGCCTAACACTTGCAAACCAGGAACTCACTCAGATTTTGGCTGGTTTTAGTCTTTTGGTTTGTTTTTAATTTGCAAAACAAGCTAGGAAATGAAAAAGTGATAAAGTTGTGTCTTAAGTCTATACCGAAAGCTCAATTTCATTGTATACTTAAAACTCTAATCTAAGATTGGAGTACGAACTTGGAAAAAACAACAGCACCTTTTACCAGATATTTTTGTTTGGGATCAGTAACCAATCATTCAGTAAATCCTGAAATGAGATGTCTGTCCATGGGAAGGCCGAGAAGCCCAGTAAATTGTTATTGTTATGGAAGAAATCAATGCCTTTTCATTCTTATACAGAAGAACAGTAATTTTATATCACTTATAGCCAGGCTAGGAGCGAAAAGCATTCAGTTCTCTGATGTACACATAATATACTGTAAGCATTTGACAGAACCATGCAATTATCCATCGAGCCGACCCTGCATGCCTCTAAAAACTGAATGAATTAGAAGGAAGTGGGAAAGGGTGGAGCTGGCAGTCATAATTAAACAAATGGAACAGCAGTTTTGTAATCACATTCAACTGGAGAACTGTAATATGAGTTGAAAGTGGAAGATCAATTACTGCTCTTAAAGATTTATATTGGACCTTTCCTTATATAAAATTATAGATAATATTGATCTTTGGTTTTGGTAATAAACCAAGAGTTCAACTCTGTAGAAGCAGATGGTATGACTACAAAGAAAGGGCACTTCCAAAATAAAACAGCAGGACTGAAAGCATATCATTTACTATGAACATGTGGCCAGTTTAAATGACTTACTGAGAATGCTAAAAACTGATGCTGTATAAAATAGATAAGAGATGAAGGAAAGGAGAAAAGGCATCTAATTATTTAAATCAGCCAGCTTAATTTTTTTTTACAGAACAGTCAAACACCAGGGATAAATCTACAAAGAAAAAGACTGACTATACAGAGGTATGAACTTCTGAATCAATTTTTAAAATGTATTTTATTTCTTGGATATTTCTGTATCAAAGAATCTTCAAGAGAGCAGCTTTTAACAGAGCTATGCCCTGGTCCTGCAAAAACTTCAATGCTTCCTTTGTCTGAATAAGGTAAGTAGCCTTGTCAACCAGAACAAAACCAGGGCTTCTGCAGTATTCCCCAGCATGTACTCCTTGTCAGAAATCTTCATGAAAGTTAACCATCCTGCTACAAGACAATATTCCGACTGCAAAATGCACTCAGAAAATGTAGATGTGGTAAATTATTCAGAATCCAACAGGTGACTTGTTCATAAATAATTATCCTACTTTCTTGTGCCCTTTGCAACCAGACTTGCCTATCTCGCATCGGCCTTTTTAGCCATCAGTGCGCTTGCAGCAAGCGTGGGTAGCGTCCTTCCCTTATCTTCGTTCACGAAGTCTAGCCATGCATGCATCCTACTTTCCAAAACTACTTCAAAAAAGCTTGCTTTTTTGGCTTTTTTCCTCAGTTCTCTGAGGAACTTAGCCAGGTGTAACAGAAGAAACAGTCTGACTTTTTAGAGAGAAAACCAGAGCAGCAGAATTCGGTGTCTCACCAGCCTGTCACACAATACTGAAGAAGAAACTTTGCATTTATGTGCTTCTATTTCCCACCTTATCCTCTGTCAAATCTGCCTAATCCTATTTCTAGCTCATTAGGGAAGTCTGCAAGTTTAAAACTATTCAAATACTGTCTTCACAAAACAGGACCTTAATGCTTACAAACTTCCACAAGTCCAGAAATTAAAAGAATAAGGGATTACTAAGAAGCCTGTCAAGGTTAGAGAGATTAATTCAAAAGAAATCCTATAACAATAAATTTTATGTCCTCCCTTTAACTACAATAGCTCCTAAGATCTTAGAAGTACCTGAAATAATGTAGAAGTCAATTCTCTGCCAGTGGAGTTGTGAACGAATATAAAAAAGAACCCAAATTCAGACAGGTTTTCAGATTAACTCTCCAACCTGTATCTTGAATACATCTGCCATGCTGTAACTCAAAACCCTACGTTAGCAACTATATTCACTGTAACTTCAGCAACAACAGATTCCAGATACTGATGAAAGCAATGCAAGCTTTTGAATCAATTGCGTTTTGGATAGAGGGCTACTTTCTGTTCTAATACAAGCCTTGCTTTACGTAAACCTGCAGACTGTCTACAGTTAAATCCAAAGGTTGTGTTTAGAGCACTTCATAATTATACAAACTCCATATAACATTATCTGATCTTATATGTCATACAGTATAGACACAGAACTGGTCAGCCTCTAGTACAAGATTCTTTCTATTACCTACACTGAAGGAATCCCACTTTACCTAACGGATAGATAAGTATAATGAAACCTAACCGTGGGCTTACAGTTTCTTTTTTTCAACTGTCTCCTCTCTCCAAACATAACTTAATAAAAAAGAACTTTATTTTAAATCAGCTCAGCAGCAAAACAGCTAGACGTTATTTATAAAAACAGCCTCC
>NW_010192968.1:0-446 GCF_000695765.1 Mesitornis unicolor | reverse complement strand
CCTCCCCCCACCCCCCCTCCACCAATGATAATAATGTCAGCAGAGGCTCTGCGGACCAGGGCACTGGAAAAGTCCCAGACCTTGACTCAGGAGCAGGTGGGAGCAGGATTCAGGAACTGGATTCAGGAATGCATGGATTGGGATCAAAGGCAGACAAAGTATCAGGGTTCTGCTCAGACTTCAGCCATCGTAGAAGAAGGGTAAGACCCTCGTGATCCCTCAGCTTTATACCGAATATGACGTATGTGGGATGGAATACCTTTTTGGTCAGTTTTGGGTCATCTGTCCTGTCTGCTCCTCCCCACAGGTGCGACACCTCACTTACAACACCCCAGTATTGCACCCATTTTGGGGCAGTGGCCTTGGTCTCCATAAGCAAGGGCCATATTTACATACCATACCTAATAGTAACAACAAACATCAAGCACTATCAGCTGTAGAAATGA
>NW_010192967.1:33564-46808 GCF_000695765.1 Mesitornis unicolor | reverse complement strand
TCCAAAATTACTTAACCAGAGGAACAGCAGATACACAAGTTCTTGGTGTAAGCAGCCCACTCCAACAACCACAATATTTGTCTCTGTTTTATAAATCACGGCAATAATTAAAAATCTAATGATCACTCCCGTAATTATGAGTAACTGCAGATGTCCAACCTTTTATCTAAAAAAATACCCAATAACATTAATATCTGATTGATACAGCTAATGACAAATATATGTGCAATGCAGTAACAAGCAATTAACACAATCTGTAGGTTAGTAATGCCTCTTCTTTTCACTGATGTTGTCATCATCTGAGGAACATTTCAGGAACATTCATTTCTCTGAATGACCCAGGACCTCTTTTAGGGAATCCTGCTCGTTTTAAGCTGAAAACCAGTGACAATTTCCACTTTCAGCACTGAGCTCTGGCTTTCTGAGATGGGCAAAACTTCGAGGGTTTTTCAAGCTCTGCTTTGCACAGAGACAGAGCCTCAGGAGCTTTTGAGTGTAACCGGGGTGGCTCTGCATGGTTCAGGAGAAAACTCAACCGTTTTGGCACCCAAAATTTGCCCCATGGCTACACTCACAGCCCGGAGACCCTTTCCAGATGAAGCCTCTGCAATCTCATTCCCATTCGAGGAGCAGCGCTGCTCTCCTTCTACTCCTCCATGGCCTTTTACCAAAATATCTGTGAATGTGATTGGCATCGGAGAAAAAAGGATGTGGCGCCTGCTCCGAGCAATTAATCCACCTTAGTTCTGATCATTTAATTTGTTCTTCCCCACTGGGAATAAAAAAAAGAGCTGATTATGCCCCGTCTATCTGTGCAAACAGAAGAGATCAAGTGGAGCACGTCAACTAGGCATGAAGGAGAAAGCAGTTCCCGGGCACTGGAAGGCTTTCAGTTGATGCAACAGCGGAGACGGAGGAGGAAGCTGCTAGATAAATTGTCAACGGCGAGTGGTGGGTGCAGCTCTGCTCCTCTTCGCAGTACATGTTCTTCTCCCTTTCCGTTCACACATGCAGCTCAAAAATAGCAGAGTCTCTGTCCCTGGCACAGAGGTGTCACCCTGGGGTGCTAGATTCCCTCAGATTCACACAGCCTCTCCGTGTGGAAAAAGTCCTCTCGGTGTGTTTGGAAATGATGAGCACTCTCGAGGAGTTTATCCAAAATAGAGGATCCTCTCCAGAGGCTCAGAACCCACTGCCTGGCCCTTGAGGTCCCTCGGGATCCTGACTGCTCCATCCTTGTGCAACCACAGCGCTCTGCTACCACGCCTCCTTTCCTGGAGGTAGGATGAAGGGACCTAAATCTGTCCATAACAGGGAAGATCCGCCTGCAGATTCAGTGTTTGAGCCCTTGCTCTGCTCTCCATAGGGAGCTGAAATGCCACCAGACCACCGAGGCCATTCTAGGTGTTTGCAAGAGCCCCTTCTCCATCACCTTTCCAGTCTCGGGGCTCTGTGTGCTCCTTTCTGCCACCGTCCCACACAGCGCTGCCCTGCCAAAGAGCTGCTTTGGCCCTAAGGCACCTTTCTGGCAGCATCAGGGGCTGGGATGGCAGCTCTGCTGACGGGACGGCAGCAGGCTGGGAGGCAGAGAGCTCCTGCCAGATGCAATCGCACTGTAATGAGAAATGAAGCATGAAGCAAGCTGGGAGGGACGCTGGCTTCGGGCACTCCTGTCCAGTGCCAGATCTGCGGGCAGGAGATGAGGAAGGCATAAAAGCACCTGAAAGTGTCACAGGAGGAGCAGCTCGGCACCCAGACTAAAGGAGAGCTTGGCTGGCTGCAAGAGGAAAATTAGACAGGAAGAATGAAAAAAAAAAAGACATCAGGGTTTGCTGCAGGTTAATTAACCTGGAAGGTCATCAGTACCTTGGCTGAGCTGTCTTCAACAGCTCATTAAGAGGTTTTTGACAAATTGATTCCTTCTTTGTCCTCTCTTTCTTCTCAGAATGGGAGAAACAGCTTCCGTCCAGAGCATGAGGTGTGCCCTGGGGGTCTGACCAGCCCTGGCCTTGCCTGGTGCTGCCCAAAAGGGTCCTGGAAGATGGGGAGCAGCGTGCAGCGAGCGTGGCTGAGCAGCAGCGATGGGAAGAAAGCACTCTGTGTAGATGAAAGTAAATGGGCTCTTCATTAACAGCTTCAGTTCCTGATGAAGAGCTGCGGGAGGGACTCCTGCCAGCTAAATGCACACCGACTGCCGTCTCTCTCCCGGCCTCTTGCAGCTTTTTCTCCATGCTCCCACTCTCAAGCAGATGCTGAGATCAGCCTGAGCTTGGATCACTGCTCTCCTCACCTCAGGGCTTCACCTTCCCCTCTCTTTGCTTTCTACCGCCCGCTGGAGCTTGAGCTGGTACCACGGTCCTCCTCATCCGAAGGGATCCTGACGTTGGCATTCCCTGTTCGTGTTTGCTGGTGCAGCCCAACTCAGATGGCTTCCCAGGCACGATGCCAGTTTGCTTATTTTATGTATCATTTGATGAGCTGCTATGAGGGTTGTTTTTTTTCCCCTTTAATCTCTGTAATTAAAGCCCCCAGCTGCCACAGCTGTAGAAGCGACACAAGTAACAGCAATCTAATAATAGTCCATAATTCCCGCCCCGCCACCTTCCTCCTCTCTCCCTGCCTCTCTCTCTGTTGATGCTCTCAGGTGCCACACTCCATCTGGGTGGTGGGACTTGTGAGGGAAACAACAGACCTCTGCTGGTTTAGCCCAATTCCAGGCAAGTTGCTGGTACAACGGAGACACCCTCCGAGCCCAGGGAGAGAAGATCGAAAGGTAAAGTCATTTCCCTTCTGTGTCTGACGAGTTCATCTGTGCCAGGATGCGTCACATCTCCAACAGGAAAAACTCGTTCCTTTCCCAAACCTCGTTTGCAATCGCAGATCAAGAAATATGGTAAAGAAGTGATGAAGAATGAGAGATGAATTTATACTGAAACAGGAGATACCAGTTTAATAAAACTGGTTCATATGGCACTGGGGCCCTTTAAATTCTGCTGGTCCAAATGAGATCACTCACTCTCCTGTCCTTCGACTTTACTTCTTAATGAGCTCAGCGTTAATCAATGGAGTGATGCGAGTGGTTCCATGGTTCAAGCGACACAGCATGCTCGCTCTGTCCAAAAGTTATCAGATGGCTGGGACACCCAGTGAGGACCTTTCCTTGTGTACTGTCATACACTTTACTTCTTTTTAAAGGTTATTTCTCCTCGAATTGTCCAAGTAAAGAGCTGAATGCGGAGCTGGGAGTGCTGCTAAGGATCCAGCTCATCCAGGTATCCCCACACCAGCAGCTCAGGAGCGGTGTCTGCCCCTCAGAGGTGTTTCACATGGTTTGCGTGGGCTCCTGCTCAGCCTCCACATCCCAGGGGTTTGAGCATCTCTGAAAATGTCCTGCTAACACGGACTGGGAGACCCAGCACAGCATCACCCTCCACCGAGCTGCTCCTGCTCCTGCTCCTGCTCCTGCTCCTGCTCCTGCCCTGAGAGGACAAGGATGGATGTTGGGGTGTGTGATGCAGAGATATGTATGGAGATGTGGCTTTTAGAGGGTTTTATAGCACTATTAAAATGCTCAAACATTGCCTATATTAAAATCCTTTCACTACCCAAAATAAGATTTCCCTACGACTGAATTATAGGGGTCGAGTTTTACCAGAGCAGGTCTTTATACCACAGAGAAATGGGTCCTGGGGTGAATGTACTGGGGAGGAGCTCTCCTCTCCCAGTAAAGCCCAGTCTGAGCAGTGTCTTAGTGCAGACTCTCAGTGGGAGACGAGGAACCAAGGAGCCCCAAGGCATCAACCTTTTCTTGTGATAAACACAGCCAAACCAAACCAAGTCATCCTCATTTTCAGATGCACCTTTTCTCTGTTCTTTTTTAGATATTTTTTAAGAAAAGCACACATTTTCAGCAAAGAAAGCTGTTTTGGTAAACACCTAATTCAAATCATCCCTCTTCCCAATTAGCCTTGAATCAGCCTTAAAACTCTCAAATATTCTGAAGATTTCCCCTCAATCAGCTCCAAACCTTTGGGCTGAACCCATCCAAACCCAGCAAAGCTCCTCTTGTGTCATTTATCATCTCTACTTATAGTTTCTGCTTTCTGTCCATCTTTTTATTGCACAGATGGAGTGGACAACAGCATCAGCTACTGGAAGAAACTGGGTTTCCTTCCCGGAGAGAGGCATCACTGCAGCTATCAGCAGGTTTGACGGGAATTCGCCATGCCACACGAGTGACTGGCTGAAGTGCTACAGCTTTCCTTGCAGAAATGATCTGATTTCAAGCTCGGGGCTTCCTTTGGGCTAGGGGAAAAAACCAAAGAAATCTTCCTAATTTTTAGCAGCAACAACCACCAAATAAAAAAACCAAGAAGTAAATCACAGAGTTTTCATTCCAACCTTCAAAAAAAAAAATCCAAAGCACTGGAATCTTCTGCTTCAAACCTCTTATTTATTGATTCCGCGCTGGCTAAAACTTCTAGCTCCTTTTCAGCACAATAAATTTGGATTTCTAAATCTGATCATCTCCATAAAGACAGCCACATCCTGCTCTCTCCGGTACTGCTTTTTTATTTAAGCAACATAATTTCAAACCGATTTAATTGAATGTGTAATGAGCGAAATAATTCTGCCAATGCAAGCTAGCGATAAGCCAGATGACATTTCCAAGTATTTCTCAAGTTCTTTAAAGGCATCAGCAGCCACCAGCATTGATGCATGCACGCTTGCTTTATTCGGCTTGGACCTGTCACGGAAACACAGAGCCATTGGGTTGGGAAAGGCCTTGAAGATCACTGAGTCCAACCATGCCCTGGCCACCACTAAACCATGTCCATGAACACCTCATCTCCTGGCTTTTGAACCCAGCCAGGGATGGGGACTCCACCACTGCCCTGGGCAGCCCCTGCCAGTCCCTGGTCACCCTTCCAGTACAGAAATTCCTCTCAATATCCAATCTAAACCTGTGGAAACAAAGCAAATGACTTTGGGGCAGCCACTGCTGGAGATCTCCATGCGTGTTAAGCCCTTGGCCATAATAACCCAGACTGGTTTGTACTGGGCTGCCATGGTCCTGACACGGAGAAGGAATAACGGCAGGGATTTAAGCTCCAGACAGGGCACAGGACCTCTCACAAAGAGCCAGGATACGGGCAAAGAGCATCCAAGACACCCAATGCTCTCCTTCAGTGGAGCAAAGCTTCCAATTATTGTTCAGTAAAGGTTTCTATGAGCTGCAAAGAGCTTTACACACAAGAATGTCTTTACAACATCAAAAACTAGTTAAATGCTGGGAGGAGGAAAAGACCCCTCACCCAGACAGAGCCTTCTATAACTTAGTGCTGACTTCATGCCTATAATCCTTACATGTATACATATATCTTAATTTACTGCCACTAAAAGCCTTCTAGAAAACCTAATTCCAGTCTCTTTGTCTGTTTTTGATAACTGCATCAGTATATACGTTAGCAAAATTAGCCCACCCCCCAAAGAAACGTCTTAAAATTATTTTAATTAAAACGTGATTGTACAATTGTTTAAAGAGATAAAAATATTTCTCATTCCTTTTAATTAGCCTTCATTTTTGCATGCCTGGAACATCTTCTCCTATGCTGGGCCCTTGAACACTTCCCAAACTCCTGCTGCCTTTCCTGTCCCCACTGCTCCTTTTTGCTGCCCCTGTGCGAGAGGCACGAATGGGAATTTGGGGCACGGGCAATGAAAGCAGCACAAAAAAATGAGAAGAACTTGCTTGTGCTGCAAGAAAGAAAATGGGAAATCCAGCTCTGGGCGTGATGGGGTTGCTGGGCAATCTGGGTTTGAGGGATGGGGGTGCAGGGGACCTGTGTGAGTCGAGGTCCAAGCAGGCTGCGCTCAAAGGCTTCGACCCACTCTGCTCCAAGGCAAAATCCACTGCTAGAAACCATAATTTCTACTAAAGACACAGAGGAACAGAAACACACACAAGCAGAGCATTAAGGCTTCGTTATGAACCATCTCCCTTAATGCCTCTCCCTTTCATGACAGAGTTTTTAGGACAAGAAAGCATTCAGGTTTGGCAGTCCCTTAGCTGAGACGAGCAATTACTGCTCCCTTTAGCGGACAGAACGGAGAGCTGTCAGGTCTGCTGTCCTCATCACAACCTGCTCCTGCTTCACCGAAAACACAGCAGGAAGGATTTGCCAGACTGGACAACACTGAGTAACCGGGAACATCTCAATAACCCACGTGCAGCGCTGCTGCGATGAACTGGTGCGGGTACTGGAAGGGAGGATGCGTGAGCCAGTAAATAAGTCCGCTATGATACCTGTGATGTTGGATTATTTTGTTTGTGGCACAGCACTGTTCAAGGAGAGGACAAGAACGCAGTTGTCTGTGGCTGCCCAAGAGACACGGGGCCCAGTCTGGAGTTCGCTGTCCCCCTGTCAGCAGCGTTCACACCTCCACTTTGTCTGTCTGTGTGCGCGGAGCTGGCGGCGCTGGGAGCTGCGAGTGCCTCGGATGATTTAGCGAGTTGCCAAGTGCATTATGTGGTAGCCACATGATGGGTCTGCTTCACCCATGAACTTAGGAGGACGTGGCTTTTGCTGGGACTGACACCAGAGAACAACGGACACTGCGATGCCCAAACAGCACGGCCTCCGTGGGCACAGCAGAGGGAGCTCAGGCTGGGACTTGAGTCTAAAAACCCCTGGTGTGGGCTGTGACAGTGGAGGGTTTTAGGTCTAAATGCTGCCGCTATGAACATAGACTCACACTTTAAGGCACTGATGCCACAAAATCTGTTGCAAACCAGGCGCCTTGTTCCAAGCTCCCATGGCCGAGCGATGCCTCAGGAAGCAGCTGGCAGCAGCGGCCACAGCATCACCAGAGGGGAAAGGATGGACCAGGCCAAACAAATCCCGCCAACATTTCACTTCAGCTGGACACAGAGTCCACAAGGCTTCCCCAGGCCCGGTTACACGGTTGGTTTTGCAGCTCCTGTTCCCCTCTCCCCGTGGGCAGATGTGGAAGCGATGTAGGAGATGATGAAGCAATATTTTTTTCTCCAGGCGCTGTCCTCCTGTGCCATTCTCATTTCTTCCCTGTTCGGAGCACCGCTCCCCACAAAACACTGATGGGCTCTGCTAATATCAGGGAAATGGCAGCACTGCAGCCTCCCCCTCCCACGCCGATTTAAGTTCTCAAATCATTCTCCTCATTGCAAATATTTTCTGGTTTGTAACAGCTGAGGTTTGAAAACAATGCTATGTGCACAGAGAGAACATCTTTCTCTTGTTTGCTTTTATTCCACTGGAGAAAATAGAACTGATTCATTTTATTCATTGCATATAAATTAACCAACTGTTCGACGCTTCTTTTTCAAATTACTGTGCCACAAAAACAGCCCACAGTTTGATTTTTACAAGTTTGCTCGTTACTCACACTTGTTAACCAGGATACGTCAACACCAAGGTGCTATTCATTTATTTACTAATCATTAATCTTCACCACCATTTCCCATCCATTTCTTGTGGCATTATTTCTGCTTCTCAATCTGATGTCTCAAACTTCTCTTTAATAGGAGGAGAACAGATCGTTAGGGGTAAATGATAAAAAATAAATATTATTTTCCATGTTTTCAAAACTCACTTTGTTCTTTAGCCAGAGCCTTTGCATGGCTTTTCTTTATATGAACAAGAGCTGCTCTCTTGATACAGAGACACACTGGTTTTGATTCATCTCAGGGTGCTGGGGTGACCTCCCCAGCGTACTGGAGACAACATCTTGAACTCCCATCGGTAGCTTTCCCACCCACCTCACACCAACATTTCCCATCACATTCCCCCAGTTCTCCTTTCCTTCAAAAGCTGCAACCCTGTGCTTGCCATAAATCACCTCCTGTAGTGATCATCGAATCCCAGCCTGGTTTGGGTTGAAGGGACCTCACAGCCCCCCCAGTCCAACCCCATGGGGTCACAGCTCCCCCAGCCCAGGCTGCTCCCAGCCCCGTCCAACCTGGCCTTGGGCAGTGCCAGGGAGGGGGCACCCACAGCTTCTCTGGGCACCCTGGGCCAGGGCCTCACCACCTCACAGGGAAGGATTTCTTCCTCATATCCAGTCTAAATCTGCCCACAAGTTCAATCCAAATCCCAAAAGCTTCACCGAAAGAGACTATTTTTTTGTTTTGTAAAACTTGGTCTGGCTCATCAAAGCACCATTTCTCGCTATTAAATAAAAAATAAGGTTGGCTGAAAAGTTGCCAACAGCTCTGAGAGGGATTGCTCAGAAAGTCTCCATCGGGATGGCCTGGCAGGGAACGCGTCTCCTTGGGATGCTCACAAACCACAGCAGTCACTGGGAATAATTCACCTGGACTGTGATGGAGCAGGGGGGATCAGCCAGGAGCCCTCACAGGACAGCAGGGCACATCACCAGGCTTGGGTGCAAAAATAATCCCAGCCTTTAAACCAAATGTGCTGGAAGAGCAGCCGTCCCTGTAGTGGAAAATGGATGCAGCAGTGGGAAAACAGCAGCGGCTGTGACTGTCGGCCCTGGGTTGTGCAGCACAGAGTGTGTCCTCCTGGATAACTGCTCCGGGAGCAAGAGATGGATTCCTGGAGGCAAATGAGGACTAAAAGTGCCCAAAGTGAGTGGGGCACCTCTCACAGGTTGCACAGGCAGCAGGGAGTCAGTGGAAGGGTTTTACTGATCAGACACCGCAGGATTTAGGGGTATTTGCTGCATGGTGATAAGACAAAAGCAGGGATTCCTCTCTTCTCCTGTCATGGACCTCATCACAACCCTGTTCTACCCATGCTTTGCAAGTCAGGGACCAGCACAAGTCTCTTGCATGAGGTAACACTGTAAATTCATCAGAAAATAACCACTGTGTCCTGCAACACCGCTCAGAGCTGCACCCCAAACTCAGGGCTGCTGGCAATCTCTTGTTTGCCCTTTCTCATTCAGACCTTGCTAATACTCGCCCAGAAGCAAAGAAGTGCTATTTCACCGAGAAACCTCCCGTGTTTTATGAGATGACAGCGCTCCCTTCCTCAGCAGGAGCATCCCGAAACACCCTGGGCTTGTAATTTCCCGGATGACCCCGCGTTTGAGTGTCTCCATCGCTCACTGTCCTCGAGCACCGCGAGTTACCGTCACCGCAGGCACTCCTGCCCCTGGCTTTTCATCATCGCGCTGAAATCAGAGAGATCAGCGCTGCTGTCGCCCTTCGCCTGGAGGAGATGAGGAGGGAGAGGCCTGGAGCGCCTCGCCGCCGCACTGGGATCATTAATGGGCCTTTCCTTTCGTCGCATTACCCTTCCTAAAAAGCATAAATGCATTACTGTGGCATATTCAGCAAACTAAGTGCCTCGCTGATGGCTATTACACTGATTACTCCAGAGCGTTTTGAAGTTCCTATTTCTATGAGGGTGACGGCTGTGACCAGCTTCACCTCCCGCAGCAGCCAGGAAACCTCGGTTCTCCTCCCCCTCTACTCTGCCCTGGTGAGACCGCATCTGGAATATTGTGTCCAGTTCTGGGCCCCTCAGTTCAAGAAGGACAGGAACTGCTGGAGAGAGTCCAGCGTAGGGCTACAAAGATGATGGAGGGAGTGGAGCATCTCCCTTCTGAGGAGCAGCTGAGGGAGCTGGGGCTCTTTAGTTTGCAGAAGAGGAGACTGAGGGGAGACCTCATTCCTGTTTATAAATATTTAAAGGGTGAGTGTCACGAGGATGGAGCCAGGCTCTTCTCGGTGACAAACAATGATAGGACAAGGGGGAACGGACACAAACTGGAACACAGGAGGTTCCACTTCAATTGGAGAAGAAACTTCTTCTCAGTGAGGGTGACAGAGCCCTGGCCCAGGCTGCCCAGAGAGGTTGTGGAGTCTCCTTCTCTGCAGACATTCAAAACCCGCCTGGACGCCTTCCTGTGTAACCT
The DNA here is from genome assembly GCF_000695765.1 of Mesitornis unicolor. Lineage (NCBI taxonomy): Eukaryota > Metazoa > Chordata > Aves > Mesitornithiformes > Mesitornithidae > Mesitornis > Mesitornis unicolor. The sequence continues at coordinate 36,884 of NW_010192967.1, read as the reverse complement.
CATCTGGGTGTTCCTGCTCCGGCAGGGGGATTGGACTGGATGAGCTTTGGAGGTCCCTTCCAGTCCCTAACGGTCTGGGATTCTGTGATTCTGTGATTCTGTGAAACCCTGAAAATCTCCCAGGAGGGAAGCATTAAGCAGAAGGCAAGGGAAATGCCCTTGGGTGTGTTTCGTGTTGCGGTATCATCGTGGTGTAGCAGTTGGTGGTGGTCAGGGGAGCCCGTTCTGGCTTTTCTCAGGGATGGGAGCTGGACTTGCACAGGACGAGGTTTCACACACGAAGGTTTTGCTGCCTGATTCCCACTGCGACAGGGACTGGGTAAGGAAATTGTAACCAGGCCTGGGAGCCTCTGTAGAACAGGAACTTGTTCACCGTGGTGTGGGAGTCCCACCCTCACCCCCATGGACATCGCCCGTGAAGGTGACCCTGCCATCGAGGTTCAGCGTCGACGTTCCCATTGCACACACAGGGGACACGAAAGCTGCAGTGCTGCACGGTGCAGGGGCATCTCCCCAGGGCTGGGAGAAGGTGAGAAAAGGATAAGTAGGGCACCCCACTTTGGAGATACGGCGAGGAGGAATTCAACAGACAATAACACATCCGAGCACTGCAGAGCGAGCCAGGGAAAGCCTTGCAACAGCACATTTTGTGGTCGCATTAGGGAGAGCGTGTGAAGCAAGACCCAGTCGCACATCACGCAGCCAATTTTTGCTACTGAGGGCGAGGTCTGAAAGACGTGGAGGTCTCTTGTCCCATCACAGCCCCTTCCCACTCAGACTTAGATCATGTCTCCTCTCAGAGCAGACCCAGACGCTTCCTCACCGCACTCGAGGGGCTCGAGCTGCTCATTTTCACCCATTCGTCATCTCTGATGCTTTGCCAGGCTGCTGGACCGGGAAAATGCAACTGGGAGGGACAGGGGGGACCACAGAGACCCCGATACACCAGGAATATGGTTTGCTCTGAGCTCAGACCAGCTCAGGGTAAGATGGGTGAGACAGAAATGAATGGCTCAGAGCAAAAGAGAAGGCAGAAGTAATTTCTTTTTTTATATTATATTTATTTTATTCTTATGTATTCTAAGTAATTTCTTTTTTATTTTTGTTCCGCTGCACCCTTTGGTGAATGATGCCTCTGCCCCCAGCCTGAGAAAGGCACCCGCTGCCGGGCCTGAGGAGTCTGGACCAGCATTGGCTGGAAATGTTGCTTGAAAAACAAACAAAAAAATGAAAGTAGAAAGAGAAAATCATTGTGCTGGTTCAGTTCATGGAGCTCTGCAGGGTTTGTTTTGAAGTGACCCAACATGAAGCTCAAAGATCCAAACAGAATGTAAGTTATAACACCTCTGTTGGAGCGACTTCTTAATTCTGTGCCCACCAGAGCGCTTCCAAGGATTAATGGGTGAAGGGAACGGGGTAGGAAGGAAACCTGCCTTAATTAGAGAGCACAGTGTGTCACGTGGAAATGAACTGGAAAACCTGATTTGTGCCACCAGATTTATAGGGACGGGGCAGGAAATGTTGAGAGCTGGTGGAGGCGATAGGGCCCCCATATACACACACACACACACACACACAAACACCTCACATCCCAACCTCACACAACGTTATTAAACCCGGGGGGGTTCACTCTTATCCGTACCAGCGTGGGGGTGCACGTCACCTTCTGCAAGGGCCCCCACGTCACCTCACTGGCACCCACTGCTGACATTGCTTTTGGAAAGCTTCTTAGCAGGGAAGTAACACGGAAACGCCAATCGCCTCCCCGCTGGAACACACATTGAAATGTTTTTCCAATCTGTCAAATCATTCAGCGCCTGTTAATTATACAGAGCAGAATCCGCTCTCCATCACACGCTCAGGCCACTGAGCTGAGAAGACCGGCCCTGCCAGGCTCTGGGCTAATGAAGCCTTAAAAATCCTGACTGCCTACATCTTTTGTCAGGAAATAATTCACCTTCATATTTTGACTAATTACAGGAGCTGGGAGCGGCTGGGCTGGCTCAGCTCTGAGGCTGCCTGCAGAGGAAACCCTTTCTCCAGCCCTGGGCAGTAACTGGGGCTTGGGAGAAGGGGCCTGACCCCGCTTCCCATCAGCTTGCATTGGGATGGGACCCTCAGAGGGGACAACATCTTTGGGGTTGATGCTGCATCCCCAACACCAGGCACATGGGGCATCTTCAAGGCTCAGGGTCCAGCCACAAATAAATCACAGAAAACTTTAGGGAATGGGCTCAACCCCATCTATCCCCATCTCTACCCAGGAACGGGGCTTTGGAGCTCTCGTTTCTCTCCCCATGGACACAGACACCCATGGCTGGGAGAGGGGACCCACAGCTTTGAAGGGGGGAACTGGGATCAGCACAAGGTTGTGTAAAACTGCCAAGTCCAAGGCATCAGCTGGGAAGGTCATCGATGCAAGCAGCACTTGGGATGTAAAATATGAGCGTGCAGGTAGCCAGAGTCCCTCAGCAAGGAAATGTATTTGTTTCTTTAACTGCCTTCCTGACTCTTTCTAGGATTTATGATCTGACAAATTACACTCGCACACTAGCAATTTCCAACCGAAAAGAGGAAAAAAAAAAAAGAATAGGCAACTTGTAAATAAAGATCTGCCTTAAATTTAAAAATCACTTAAACAGAGAAAACCATGACTCAAATCAAAACTGCTGGGTTTTTTCCTAGCTCAGGAGCTGGCCTATTCAGCTTCACAGTCCATTCACGTTTGTATGAGAGCATGCCAGTCACCATGGAGAAACAATATTATATCAACTGAAGAGATCAATCACACCGTGAGAGCAGCGCAGAGATGAACAGGGAGAACTGGAGGCCCCAGGAAAGGAGCTGTGAGCAAATCCACAGCCTGAAGTACATCCCCACCAGCCACACTTCAAAATAACTGCAGCTTGTGAGCACGTCGGTGAAAAGGAGAAGTCATTTGCTGTGATCACAGAAAGTGGCAGAGAGGACGCAGTAAGTGCTTTGCTTCAGAGAGCTCACCTCGCTCTGTGAAAGGGAGAAAACCCTTTACAGCATCGCTGTCTGTGCTCAACCTCCTGCTCCAGCAGGGACAGGCAGCCAGGCTGCCCGGAGCAGGGACTACACACATAGGTCTACATGAAGGACCCTCACACGTGGCTCAGCACTGACCCACGCAGCCCCGGTTTGCCCACAGTCTCTGTATCTGACATCCACAACCACCTCTGGCTGCTGCAAAGCCTCCCCAGGAGCTAAAAGCAAATCCAAACCCACAGCCCAAGCCAGGGTGTCTTCTGCAGCCCATACACCTACAGCTGTGGGCAACTATGGGGTCTTCCTGA
>NW_010192967.1:30187-33533 GCF_000695765.1 Mesitornis unicolor | reverse complement strand
CCTCCGGCCTCCGGCGGAACCGCTGTGGGTCACCGGACTTATGATGGGCTCAAGGATGCAAGCTGATGGCTTCCACTGGGCAAGCAAGTTGTGTGAATCCTAGTCCAGGCCCCTGCCTCTTCTTTTGAGGTTTAGGCATCAAACTCAGCCACGAGCACTTTGGTTGGTTGGTTAAATCATGCACAAGGTTGAGCTGGGCATCAGGGAAATGAGTACCAGTCTCTGCAACCCCACCTTAGCCACTACCTGCCAGGCTGGCCTTATTTGCTGTCAACTCCAATCAAATATATTTCCCATTTTAAGCACCAAAGGACCAGTAAGATGATGCCTGTTGGGAACGCGCTGCAAGCTTGGCTTAGCATCCAGGAGCTGTGATGAGCACCAAGTCTCTTCATGCTGGCAGAGCAGCTTTTCTATTTCCCTGGCAAAGGGCATCTGGGAGGATGCTCCAGACCCGTGGCCACTTCTCACCTCTGGCATCCCTGGGTGATTTCGGCTCCGATTGACAGCGGTGGGGACATGGGGACCTCTGCTGCTGTGTGCCCCAGGAGCGCAGCCCCCTTCGCCTCGCAAGAGCAGGGCAGGAGGGAGGACGGTGCTTCGTTCAGCAGAGCCGTGACAAATGGCCCTGTCTCTGCAGCCCGATTATCCCAGTGACAATGATTTGTCACCGCAGGATGCGGGGTGGATTCTCTGCGTTGACAAATGAAAGCCTTCACGCCCCTCATGGGGCGGTGGGGCCAGGTCTTGTTGGCTCCCCTCCCTTGTCCAGCGCTGGCTCTGCCATTACCTAAGGATAGGAATTTAGTGGGTGGCAAGGAGACGCTGCCTTCTTCCATGAAAAGTTGATTTTACGAGTGGGAAAAAAAAAAGATAAATAAATAAAAGCCTTTTCTGGTGTCTGTGGTGGTGGTTCAAAGCAGTGGAAAGGCTTCAGGGCCTCAGTTTCTCAATCAGAAAGGCTGTGTCTGCGGACTCACTTGCGGGACCCCAGCGAGGAGGCAGGGCAGCCTCACACATAGCACATCGGGGTCATATTTGCAATCCCACTCGCCCCAGTTCTCCATAAATCTGCTGGTTTTCCCCCACTGTGCCTCGGTTTCCCTGCACGGTGACATTTCCATCCCCCCTGGTCCACCCTGGAGAGGAGGGCGATGTCTGGAGGGCTGAGCGCACCCCGGTGAGGTTTGCCCCACAGTGGAGCTGCTCTTGCCTTGGCTGGGGCTGAAATCCATAGCTGAAGGAGCCAGCTCTGCTGGAAATGGGTCTGTGCGAAAGATGCATTGCAAATTTGTGCAGGCAAATATTCGCTCTGGAAATGGATAATATGCACTCCCGGCCACGGATCAGAAATGATACCTTGGGCTTATCAGAGCAATCATAGCTCAGCAGCAGGGCTCAGGTTTTGAATACTGCAGACTACAAACATGATTCAAACACAAGGAAGGAATGAACTGGAAGAAATTGCAGTCCAGAGCAAATTCCAGCTACCAGAGAAATTATTGCTGTGAATTATACACCGTCCCCGGGGCCGAGAGATCTGCAAAGCCCCGAGAGGTATGTGCTGGCTGGGGAGAAGGTACCCGACCAGTATTTCTCCTCTGCATTTGGACCATTTGGCTTTCCCTTCCTCTTTCTGTCGCCTGCCAGCTGAATTATTGCAAGGAAGGGTTTTAGTGTTTTAGGTGAGGGACACAGAGCCCTTTAGGGACAAAGATCTGTACCCCGCAGCTGAAACCCCTCTGCAAACCCTCTCCTCCCTCGCCCCTGTGCAGTGTTCAGCTGCCACTTTGACAAGAAACACGTTTTACATGATGCAGGTTGAGCTCTTCAGCAGACTTTGAGGGTTTTTTTTGGATGGAATTAGAGAAAAAAAGACCAAAGACTTCACCAGAGTGTGTTAGTCTTCCTCCAGACCAGGGGGAATTTCTTTCTGTTGGAAAATTGACTTCAGCCCCACAGCTCATCAAAATCATTTCGTTTTCAACCCAACACATACCTGCTTTTTTTCATTTGTTTTCCTTCTGGAAAAGACCGGGTTTCAACAAAAATTCAGCTGCAGATGTCCAAGGAAATATTATGAAGGGGAGAGCGGGGAAGTGGTTTGGGGCTTGTTTTCCACAGAGGCAACAGCAATTTCCAGCCTTTTGTGATATTTTAGTGCACTCCAATCTCCTCTGGCTCTCAAGCTCATGCAATTCAAAGTGCCAGCATCCACCGCGGGTAGGGGACTGGCCCCAATTCAGCAAGTTCTCAGCCTCATGTGCCATCGTCGTATCGATTTTCCTGGCTTGACAGCATAGGTTAAATCCTCTGCTGAGCAGAGGTCTCTGTACTTTACCTGCTTATTTAGTGTCAGGCAAGTCCCTTCCTCTCCCAGCCTCGAGATTCAGACCCCGTTGGGAAATTTTAGTCGAATAAAGACTTTTGGTTGTGAGTCTGTGGTACCTTGGAGCATCTGTGACCTCTGCAGGGCTCTGGAAGGGTCACTGCTCCTCCCTGTGCATCACTGAGCCCCTCTGCGCTTCTTGGTGAGGATGAGGAGCCCCAAAGGTACCCAGGGAGGGAAATCATGAGCTTTTTCTGCCTCCCCCATCACCTCAGGTCTGTTCCCTTCCCGGCTCCTTCCTCTTCCTCACGTTGGCATTGCTCCCCTTGCACACTGGTGTGAGTGTTGCTTTCTGTGCAACACATCTGTAACATCTGCACGCAGCCAAGCTGAGCTGTCCTAAATTTCAGCAGCTCCCCAGCAAATTGTCAGCAGGACCAACCATCTTCTCACCTGCAAACACCACATCTGTGTGGATGCTTCCCTGCCTCTGTATCAGTAGCTCCCAAATACATCATTAATGAGAGCCAGGCGAATAAACCTGAAACATGTGTCAATAATTATCTTATTTTTGCCAGCCATACATTGCCTCATCCCCTTTCTGCCTCCAGAAAGGTGACACGCAAGACACCGCACATTGTGTCCTACTAGATGAAAGGCATGTCAAGACTTAACCTAGTGCACTTTAAAAATTGTACTGAATTAATTTGCCGGTGCAGTACGAGCCTGTCTGGAATGCAAAGCAGCCCTGAGTTTGAGCGGAGAACTAAGAAGTCTGGGCAGAAAGCGATGATCAATTGAATTTCCTCTTAAATCAGATTGAAAACATACTCTGCCCTGCAGGGCGATCATCAGCTTGAGTGATCAGGGAGGGCGGTGCGAGGAGCCAATTCGCCGTGCCCGAGCCATGCTGGTTTGTGAAGCCTTGCTGGGAAAGATGTGGGGACAGCGAATATCACAGAGCCACAGGATATGAGGAGTTGGAAGGGACCTGGAAAGCTCCCCCAGTGCAACCCC